>NW_013913792.1:0-228 GCF_000517525.1 Limulus polyphemus | reverse complement strand
ATTTTGTGTTTAATAATTCTACAGTATGTTTAATATGTATAAGCTGTGGTATTTTGTGTTTAATAATTCTACAGTATGTTTAATATGTATAAGCTGTGTTTAATAATTCTACAGTATGTTTAATATGTATAGGCTGTGGTATTTTGTGTTTAATAATTCTACAGTATGTTTAATATGTATAAGCAGGGGTATTTTAAGTTCAATACTTCTACAGTATGTTTAATATGC
>NW_013913791.1:0-228 GCF_000517525.1 Limulus polyphemus | reverse complement strand
ACTGTTGTTTCATAATTTTAGGTGAGTTCTAATTTAACACTGTTGTTTCATAATTTCAGGTGAGTTCTAATTTAACACTGTTGTTTCATAATTTCAGGTGAGTTCTAATTTAACACTGTTGTTTCATAATTTCAGGTGAGTTCTAATTTAACACTGTTGTTTCATAATTTCAGGTGAATTCTAATTTAACACTGTTGTTTCATAATTTCAACTGTGTTCTAATTTAAC
>NW_013913790.1:0-303 GCF_000517525.1 Limulus polyphemus | reverse complement strand
CAGCTTGTAGAGTGACGTGAACGGTCAACAGTAAGTAACCTTCAGCTTGTAGAGTGACGTGAACGGTCAACAGTAGGTAAATTTCAGCTTGTACAGTGAAGTGAACGGTCAACTGTAAGTAACCTTCAGCTTGTAGAGTGACGTGAACGGTCAACAGTAAGTAACGTTCAGCTTGTAGAGTGACGTGAACGGTCAACAGTAAGTAAACTTCAGCTTGTACAGTGAAGTGAACGGTCAACAGTAAGTAACCTTCAGCTTGTACAGTGAAGTGAACGGTCAACAGTAAGTAACCTTCAGCTTGTA
>NW_013913789.1:0-228 GCF_000517525.1 Limulus polyphemus | reverse complement strand
AAACAAGATACAAATAAGTAAAGATTAAGTACCTCATTATATCATATCATACACACAACTCACTTAGAAATATATCAAACAAGATACAAATAAGTCAAGATTAAGTACCTCATTATATTATATCATACACACTACTGACTTAGAAATATAGCAAACAAGAAAGAAATAAGTAAAGATTAAGTACCTCATTATATTATATCATACACACAACCCACTTAGAAATTTATC
>NW_013913788.1:0-228 GCF_000517525.1 Limulus polyphemus | reverse complement strand
GTGTACTGTCAATAAGAAGAGACAATATTTGACGATAATGTGTACTGTCAGTAAGAAATCACAAGATTTAACAATAATGTGTCCTGTCAATAAAAAGACACAAGATTTAACGATACTGTGTACTGTCAATAAGAAGACACAAGATTTAACGATACTGTGTACTGTCAATAAGAAGACACAAGATTTAACGATACTGTGTACTTTCAATAAGAAGACACAAGATTTAAC
>NW_013913787.1:0-228 GCF_000517525.1 Limulus polyphemus | reverse complement strand
AAAGCATGGCACACAAGGCCTACCCAACTGCACCACCCGATCTCCTCAAGTTGTTGCTGAGGGATCAGTTCGTAGATGCCTTGGAGAGTCCACAACTTAAAATACAAGTGAAGCAAGCACACCCCTCTACCATGCAGGATGCAATGACCAGAGCTCTCGAATTTGAATCCTACGTTAAGTCCAGCACAGAGGTACTGAGGTTGGTACAGTCATCTGGATTCAAGGCAA
>NW_013913786.1:0-228 GCF_000517525.1 Limulus polyphemus | reverse complement strand
TTAGTATCGTTCTATGACCCACTGTTGACTTTAGTCTGCAGCCAGTTTGTTAATTAACTCATATATTTACAACATATATACATGTGTTTGTTTAAGACCGACTGGATTAAATAGGACCCAATAGCTAGTATGGTTCTTTGACCCACTGTTAACTTTTGTCTGCAGACAATGTGTATATTAACTCATCTATTTACAACATATCTTCATTGGTTTCCTCAAGTCCGAGTT
>NW_013913785.1:0-228 GCF_000517525.1 Limulus polyphemus | reverse complement strand
AACATATTCACAATACATAACCTACCACAAGGAAAGAAGAAACAGTACATGAACATATTCACAATATATAACCTACCATAAGGAAAGAAGAAACAGTACATGAAAATATTCACAATACATAACCTACCACAAGGAAAGAAATAATACATGAAAATATTCACAATACATAACCTACCACAAGGGAGAAGAAACAATACATGAACATATTCACAATACATAACCTACCAC
>NW_013913784.1:0-455 GCF_000517525.1 Limulus polyphemus | reverse complement strand
ATCTTCTTATTG
The DNA here is from genome assembly GCF_000517525.1 of Limulus polyphemus. NCBI lineage: Eukaryota > Metazoa > Arthropoda > Merostomata > Xiphosura > Limulidae > Limulus > Limulus polyphemus. The sequence goes on along the minus strand of NW_013913784.1, from coordinate 443 downwards.
ACAGTACACAGTATCGTTATATCTTGTGTCTTCTTATTGACAGTACAGAGTATTGATAAATCCTGTATCTTCTTATTGACAGGACACAGTATTGATAAAAATACTGTGTCCTGTCAATAAGAAGATACAGGACAGGACACAGTATTGATAAATCCTGTATCTTCTTATTGAAAGGACACAGTATTGTTAAATCTTGTGTCTTCTTATTGACAGTACACGTTATTGATAGTACACAGTATCATTAAATCTTACGAATTGTCATGATAGTACACAGTATCGTTAGACCTTGTGTTTTCTTATTGACAGTACACAGTATTGATAAATCCTTTATCTTCTTATTGACAGGATACAATATTGTTAAATTTTGTGTCTTCTTATTGACAGTACACAGTATTGATAAATCCTGTATCTTCTTATTGACAGGACACAGTATTGATAAATCC
>NW_013913783.1:0-228 GCF_000517525.1 Limulus polyphemus | reverse complement strand
CTGTTGACATTGCATGTTACGAAAATACAACGGAGTTAGCTGGAACATGTGTGGAGAATGCCATCTTCTGCACTCCCCAAAATATCCCTTTGACGGACACCACTAGCAAAGAGGAAATGCGGGCATTCTTAAGAGACCTGAAGAAGGACAGCAGAGGGAGAGAATGGAAAGAATGCAACTTAACCTAGGAACCAACTGGACAATATGCTGCAGACTGAAGGAAGACGT
>NW_013913782.1:0-228 GCF_000517525.1 Limulus polyphemus | reverse complement strand
ACATAATATTAATTGATTGTACAGTTTCTTCATTTATCTTACATAATACTAGTTGATTGTACAGTTTCTTCATTTATCTTACATAATACTAGTTGATTGTACAATTTCCTCATTTATCTTACATAATAGTAGTTGATTGTACAGTTTCTTCATTTATCTTGCATAATACTAGTTGATTGTACAATTTCCTCATTTATCTTACATAATACTAGTTGATTGTACAGTTTC
>NW_013913781.1:0-228 GCF_000517525.1 Limulus polyphemus | reverse complement strand
ATTCGAACACGCGACCCGCAGATTGCGAGTCGGGCGCCCTAACCACCTGGCCATGCCAGGCCCAGCGGCATGTCTGTGAACTTATAGCACTAAGAAACCGGTTTTCGATACTCGTGGTGGACACAGCACAGACGGCTCATTGTGTATCTTTATGTTTAACTTGAAAAAACTGTCAATATGATTATCTAGAGCAGTGGTTCCCATCCTGGGGTCCCCGGACCCCTGGGG
>NW_013913780.1:0-228 GCF_000517525.1 Limulus polyphemus | reverse complement strand
TTGTCGTGGAAGATTCAGGTTGTGTATTTCTTGAAGTCGTCGTGGAAGATACTGGTTGTGTATTTTTTGAAGTCGTCGTGGAAGATTCTGTCGAAATCGTATTTTCCCAGAACTTTGTAGACTTTGCACTGATAAGTGTTAAAACTGTAGTTTCTGTTGAAGATAGATTTTCTTCTGGTTTCGTTATTGTTGTTGGAACAGTCCTAAATTCAGTGGAAATATAACTCG
>NW_013913779.1:0-244 GCF_000517525.1 Limulus polyphemus | reverse complement strand
TCGCTTTAAACCCATATGGGTTGGATAATTATACCAGTGGCTTTCTGGTAGCATCAGTCACTTTAAACCCACATGGGTTGGATAATTATACCAGTGGCTTTCTGGTAGCATCAGGCAGTTTAAACCAACATGGGTTGGATAATTATACCAGTGACTTTCTGGTAGCATCAGTCGCTTTAAACCAACATGGGTTGGATAATTACACCAGTGGCTTTCTGGTAGCATCAGTCGCTTTAAACCCATA
>NW_013913778.1:0-228 GCF_000517525.1 Limulus polyphemus | reverse complement strand
CCTATAAATTATAAGACGGTTATACGTTATCTTACAGAATACCAATAGTCTATTTCTGAGAAACTTCTAAATCACTATAAATTATAAGACGGTTATACGTTATCTTACAGAATACCAATAGTCTATTTCTGAGAAACTTCTAAATCACTATAAATTATAAGACAGTTATACGTTATCTGACAGAATACCAATAGTCTATTTCTGAGAAACTCTGAGCCACCTGTATTT
>NW_013913777.1:0-228 GCF_000517525.1 Limulus polyphemus | reverse complement strand
ATAATGCAGAATAAAGTCAACAGCGGGTCATAGAAAGATTCTAGTTATTGGGACCTATTTAATCCACTCGGACTTATGGAAACACATGTAGATATGTGGTAAATATATGAGTTAATTAACACATTGACCGATGACTGAAGACAAAAGTGGGTCATAGAACGATACTAGCTATTGGTTTCTATTTAATCCACACGGACGTAAGGAAACACATGTTGATATGTTGTAAAT
>NW_013913776.1:0-427 GCF_000517525.1 Limulus polyphemus | reverse complement strand
AAGTTTAACAGAGAGGATCTGAATATGAATAGCATAGTTTAAAGAAATGAACTGATTTTGACAGCACAGTTTAACAGAGAGTAACTGATTTTGGCAACACAGTTTAACAGAGAGGATCTGAATATGACAGCATAGTTTAAATAAATGAACTGATTTTGACAGCACAGTTTAAGAGAGAGGATCTGAATATGACAGTATAGTTTAAAGAAATTAATTGATTTTGACAGCACAGTTTAACAGAGAGATCTGAATATGACCAGCATAGTTTAACAGAGAGTATCTGAATATGGAGAGCATAGTTTAAAGAAATAAACTGATTTTGACAGCACAATTTAACAGAGAGTAACTGATTTTGGCAACACAGTTTAACAGAGAGGATCTGAATATGATAGCATAGTTTAAAGAAATGAACTGATTTTGGCAACAT
>NW_013913775.1:0-359 GCF_000517525.1 Limulus polyphemus | reverse complement strand
ACACATTATTGCTAAATCTTGTGTTTTCTTACTGACAGTACACATTATCGTTGAATATTGTGTCTTCTTATTGACAGTACACAGTATTGTTAAATCTTGTGTCTTCTAATTGACAGTACAGAGTATCGTTGGACACATTATTCTTAAATCTTGTGTTTTCTTACTGACAGTACACATTATTGTTGAATATTGTGTCTTCTTATTGACAGTACACAGTATCGTTAAATCTTGTGTCTTCTTATTGACAGTACACAGTATCGTTAAATCTTGTGTCATTTTATTGATAGTACACAGTATTGTTAAATCGTGTGTTTTCTTACTGACAGTACACATTATCGTTGAATATTGTGTCTTCTTAT
>NW_013913774.1:0-228 GCF_000517525.1 Limulus polyphemus | reverse complement strand
GTACATTCACAAAAATTCTACTGAAACTTATTGTAGTTGAACATTTCAAGACGAAACTAGAGACTTACTATTTGTTTGTAATTAAGCGCAAAGCTACACAATGGGCTATCTGTTCTCTGCCCACCACGGGTATCGAAACCCGGATTCTAGCGTTGTAAGTCCGCAGATATACCGCTGTGCAACTGGGGGCAGATACGTATTCCTCTCTGTTCATACACAGGTGGAAAC
>NW_013913773.1:0-228 GCF_000517525.1 Limulus polyphemus | reverse complement strand
ACCCAATTTGGTATGTAGGTACACTTTAACATTGCATAATAATATGCAGAGTTTTACCATCCTACTGTTTCTTTTAAAGGAATAATGGAAGGTTTTGTGTTTTGTACCAGTACGTCGTTCCATTTGGACGGATCTTCTCGAAATTTTTTCAGTAAGGTTCGTTGCATACTTGCGTATTTACATGCAAAATTCTAGCTTTCTATTGTCATTTTTGCGACTTTTGTAGTC
>NW_013913772.1:0-226 GCF_000517525.1 Limulus polyphemus | reverse complement strand
CATTATATTGTTATTTAACTATCTACGTATGTGTACAATATTTCCAAGCTGTGTATTAAACCGAACCACATTACATTGTTATTTAACTATCTACGTATGTGTACAATATTTCCAAGCTGTGTATTAAACCAAACCACATTATATTGTTGTTTAACTATCTACGTATGTGTACAATATTTCCAAGCTGTGTATTAAACCGAACCACATTACATTGTTATTTAACTAT
>NW_013913771.1:0-220 GCF_000517525.1 Limulus polyphemus | reverse complement strand
TACGTATGATGGTTTCTACCTAGAAGAGAAACTTCATATACTAAACAACTGTTTCCAATCTCAGTAGGGAGTTACTTTTGGTTGTTCTACGTATGATGGTTTCTACCTAGAAGAGAAACTTCATATACTAAACAACTGTTTCCAATCTCAGTAGGGAGTTCCTGTATTACTTTTGATTGTTCTACGTATGATGGTTTCTACCTAGAAGAGAAACTTCATG
>NW_013913770.1:0-228 GCF_000517525.1 Limulus polyphemus | reverse complement strand
ACATAATCTGTAATGTGATATGAGGTTCTCAACCCTCACCGCTCCATTTACTCAATTAAAGAAACATTAACAACAAACTTTTAATAAATACAAGAGATATACCTTTACTTGTAGCCACAAACAATCACTAAACAAAAATGAAGAAGATACATATAAATATAATACTTGTTTGTTAACACGTAATGCATACCTTAGGGGTAAAATTTGTTTCTCAGTCCCACGTGGCTA
>NW_013913769.1:0-228 GCF_000517525.1 Limulus polyphemus | reverse complement strand
AAGACACAAGATTTAACGATACTGTGTACTGTCAATAAAAAAACACAAGATTTAACAATACTGTGTACTGTCAATAAGAAGACACAAGATTTAACGATACTGTGTACTGTCAATAAGAAGACACAAAATTTAACGATACTGTGTACTTTCAATAAGAATACACAATATTTAACGATACTGTTTACTGTCAATAAAAAGACACAAGATTTAACAATACTGTGTACTGTC
>NW_013913768.1:0-229 GCF_000517525.1 Limulus polyphemus | reverse complement strand
CTATCAATACTGTACTATAGGCATCAGATGTTTATACACAATAATTAGACTATCAATACTGTACCATAGACATCAGATGTTTATACACAATAATTAGACTATCAATACTGTACCATAGGCATCAGATGTTTATACACAATAATTAGACTATCAATACTGTACTATAGGCATCAGATGTTTATACACAATAATTAGACTATCAATACTGTACAATAGGCATCAGATGTTT
>NW_013913767.1:0-373 GCF_000517525.1 Limulus polyphemus | reverse complement strand
AGCTTCCTTGCTTACTTTCTCCTGGCTGAGCTTTCCTTGCTTACTTTCCCTTGGCTGAGCTTTTCTTCCCTCACTTTCTCTTCGATGAGCTTTCCTTCCCTTACTTTCTCTTGGCTGAGCTTTCCTTGCATTACTTTCTCTTGGCTGAGCTTTCCTTGCATTACTTTCTCTTGGCTGAGCTTCCTTTGTTTTACTTTCTCTTGGCTGAGCTTTCCTTGCTTACTTTTCTTGGCTGTGCTTTCCTTGCTTACTTTCTCCTGGCTGAGCTTTCCTTGCTTACTTTCCCTTGGCTGACCTTTTCTTCCCTTACTTTCTCTTGGCTGAGCTTCCCTTGCATTACTTTCCCTTGGTTGAGCTTTCCTTGCATTACTTT
>NW_013913766.1:0-228 GCF_000517525.1 Limulus polyphemus | reverse complement strand
ACTGGATTAATGTCACATGTGGGGTACCTCAGGGCTCAGTCTTAGGACCTTTGTTCTTTTTTATTTACATCATTGACATAGATCAAAGAAAGGTCAACAAATTACTTAAATTTGCAGATGATATTAAGGTTTTGGGTGTTGCTACCTGTGAAGAGGATGCTGCTGATTTACAAGAGGATTTAGATCACTTAGTGAGTTGGGCAAATAAACGGTAAATGAATTATAATT
>NW_013913765.1:0-228 GCF_000517525.1 Limulus polyphemus | reverse complement strand
ATATAACAATATTATAATACTAACTAATATTATCCCTTATCTGATAATTAGTATTTTGTTTTTTAATTCAAGAAAAAAGTAAAGATTATAATTGACTACCAACTATGACAATGACTGATATAGAATCGCCACATCCTTGCAAATGAATGCCATATAAAGATAAATTAAAAGTAGATTTCTAAAGAGACGAAAATAAACACTTGTGATAAAACGCATTGTCTGTATTTA
>NW_013913764.1:0-228 GCF_000517525.1 Limulus polyphemus | reverse complement strand
CTTTGAATCAGCTTGTGTTCCAAGAATGTTGCAAGTTGTTTGGCATCCGAAAGACCAGGACAACACCACTGCACCCACAGTCTGATGGGATGGTAGAAAAGTACAACTGGACACTGGGACAGGAATTGGCAAAGTTTTGTGATAGCCGCCAAAATGACTGGGATGTCTTACTCCCTCCACTATTGATGGCCTATAGGACAGCAGAGCATGAAACCACTGGATACACTC
>NW_013913763.1:0-228 GCF_000517525.1 Limulus polyphemus | reverse complement strand
GACAAGATTTAACGATACTGTGTACTGTCAATAAGAAGACACAATATTTAACAATAATGTGTACTCTCAATCAGAAGACACAAGATTTAACAATACTGTGTACTGTCAATAAGAAGACACAAGATTTAACAATAATGTGTACTGTCAATAAGAAGACACAAGATTTAACAATACTGTGTACTGCCAATAAGAAGACACACGATTTAACAATACTGTGTACTATCAATA
>NW_013913762.1:0-256 GCF_000517525.1 Limulus polyphemus | reverse complement strand
GGTCCTTATATCCCTAATATTAAAACTGTTGGGAGTTAAAACAGTCTCAAATTGATAAAGTCCTTATATCCAACAGTTTTAATATTAAGGGAGTTAAAACAGTCTCAAATTCATAAAGTCCTTATATCCAACAGTTTTAATATTAGGGGAGTTAAAACAGTCTCAAATTGATAAAGTCCTTATATCCAACAGTTTTAATATTAGGGGAGTTAAAACAGTCTCGAATTGATAAAGTCCTTATATCCAACAGTTTTAA
>NW_013913761.1:0-228 GCF_000517525.1 Limulus polyphemus | reverse complement strand
TGCGACTGTCAATAAGAAGACACAAGATTTAACGATACTGTGTACTTTCAATAAGAAGACACAAGATATAACAATACTGTGTATTGTCAATAAGAAGACACAAGATTTAACGATACTGTGTACTCTCAATAACAAAACACAAGATTTAACAATACTGTGTACCCTCAATAAGAAGACACAAGATTTAACGAAACTGCGACTGTCAATAAGAAGACACAAGATTTAACG
>NW_013913760.1:0-305 GCF_000517525.1 Limulus polyphemus | reverse complement strand
AGTAATTTTAATGGTTAAACAGGACACTAAGATTGGAAATGGATTTGATCTCGTTACTTGTGAGGTTACTTTTCAGTAAAGGATATTAGATTCCTAGTGTTAACACTGGTCATGTAACAGTAAAGGAAACTAGATTTCTAGTGTTGACACAGGTCATGTAACAGTAAAGGATATTAGATTCCTAGTGTTAACACTGGTCACGTAACAGTAAAGGAAACTAGATTTCTAGTGTTGACACTGGTCATGTAACAGTAAAGGATATTAGATTCCTAGTGTTAACACTGGTCATGTAACAGTAAAGGAAA
>NW_013913759.1:0-228 GCF_000517525.1 Limulus polyphemus | reverse complement strand
CGGTACTAGATATATGATGATTTGTGGTGTTTGTTGAAGTTACGGTACTAGATATATGATGATTTGTGGTGTTTGGTTGAAGTTACGGTACTAGATACATGATGATTTGTGGTGTTTTGCTGAAGTTACGGTACTAGATATATGATGATTTGTGGTGTTTTGTTGAAGTTACGTTACTAATTACATGATGATGTGAGTTGCTTGGTTGAAGTTACGGTACTATATATA
>NW_013913758.1:0-228 GCF_000517525.1 Limulus polyphemus | reverse complement strand
ATTATTACACACAGTACTTGCTACTGAATAACATATCTCTACTGTGGTTCATATACCCCAAAGTATAGTGTGTCTCTTCATTATTACACCCAGTACTTGCTACTGAACAACATACCTCTCCTATGGTTCATATACACCAAAGTATAGTGTGTCTCTTCATTATTACACACAGTACTTGCTACTAAATAACATACATCTACTGTGGTTCATATACACAAAAGTATATTT
>NW_013913757.1:0-228 GCF_000517525.1 Limulus polyphemus | reverse complement strand
TAATAAGTCATCAGTTTTGTACAGTTTTATCAGTGTAATAAGTCATCCGTTTTGTAAAATTTTATCAGTGTCTTAACAGTTTTATACAGTTTTATAAGTGTCTTAACAGTTTTATACAGTTTTATCAGTGTCTTAACAGTTTTATAAGTGTCTTAACAGTTTTATACAGTTTTATCAAGTGTCTTAACAGTTTTATAAGTGTCTTAACAGTTTTATAAGTTTTATCAG
>NW_013913756.1:0-228 GCF_000517525.1 Limulus polyphemus | reverse complement strand
GATAATTATAAGTGTGGACTAGATATTTCATATGTATAAAATATAACCAGATATTTGATAAGTGTAACAGATGATTAGATATTTGATAACTAAAACAGAGGACAAGATATTTTATGAGTATAACAGATGACAAGATGTTTGATAACTAGAACAGAGAGCCAGATATCTGATAAGTATAACAGATGACCAGATATTTGATAATTATAACAGGGGACAAGATATTTGATA
>NW_013913755.1:0-400 GCF_000517525.1 Limulus polyphemus | reverse complement strand
AGTTATTTCATAATCTCTTTAGGTGGAGTTTATTTGATAAGAAGACGTCATAGCCTTTTATATGTTGGAATTTTGTTTGAATGATGTTATTCTTAAAGCTCTTCTTTGTTCATAGTACAATTGAAGACAAAAAACAACAACAGTAAAATCGACACAAACCGAAATTTGGATTTTGGATTGTTTTTATCTGTGTTTGCGAAAGTTAATTTTTTTAGCATTTATAGTGAGATAATGTTTTTTGTCAATGTTGTAATGTCTCAATTTTTAGTTTTCCAACGAAATAAGCACTATCGGATATTTTTCTATTAATTTTGCGTCAAAAAAACACTTTTTTCCATTTTCCTAAAAAACTCATATTTTTACTAAAAGCCAAAGGCCATAGCCCATGTTTTTAGCGAAA
>NW_013913754.1:0-227 GCF_000517525.1 Limulus polyphemus | reverse complement strand
ATCATCTCGTCAATTTAAGATTGTGGGATTTTCGCCCACTCTCGCTTCAAAACTTGGTGCAGATTGCTCTTCAAAGTTGGTTTTTTTGGTTGTTTCTTGACTTGCCGGTTGAGTATGGCCCAAAGGTTTTTGATAGGGTTCATGTCAGGAGATTGGCTCGGCCAGGGCAACTTCTGGATACCATTTTCTTCTTGCCACTTTTGGGTGTTTCTAGCAGTGTGACACAA
>NW_013913753.1:0-228 GCF_000517525.1 Limulus polyphemus | reverse complement strand
CTAATTACACTACAATGGATCACCGATTTAATTACACTACAGTGGATCATTGATTTAATTACACTACAATGAATCATTGATTAAACTACACTACAGTGGATCACTGATTTAATTACACTACAATGGATCACCGATTTAATTAAACTACAATGGATCACTGATTTAATTACACTACAATGGATCACTGTTTCAACTACACTACAGTGGATCACTGATTCAACTACACTG
>NW_013913752.1:0-229 GCF_000517525.1 Limulus polyphemus | reverse complement strand
AGGTTCATTTTGTTGTTGTTCTTTCTATGCGCCGTTATAACACATTTTCATCTCATTATTTAATTTCTGTTGTGCATATATTGTTGTACAGAAGATATTTGAAAGTGATTCATCAGGTGTAAAACGAATAGATAGATAGACCGATATGTGGCGCCATCTAGTGTACCTAAATTCATCTCAAAATTTCTTAAAAGAGACCCGAAAAATGAGGCTAATTCGGTAACCCGTG
>NW_013913751.1:0-214 GCF_000517525.1 Limulus polyphemus | reverse complement strand
AAGAGTTAACATAAAACGACCACAAAAGTCGCATAAATGATAATAGAAGGCTAGAATTTTGCATGTAAATACGCAAGTATGCAACGAACGTTCATACAAAATGTGGAGATGATCCGTCCAAATGGAACGAAGTACTGGTACAAAACGCAAAACGTTCCATAACTCCTTTAATACAAACAGTAGGAAGGTAAAACTCTGCATATTACTACGCAAC
>NW_013913750.1:0-228 GCF_000517525.1 Limulus polyphemus | reverse complement strand
CATTATAACAGATATAATCACTAATATCACCACTACCCAGTCACCATTATAACAGATATAATCACTAATATCAGCTAAACATCACCACTACCCAGTCACCTTTATACAAGATATAATCACTAATATCTGCTAAACATCACCACTACCCAGTCATTATTATAACAGATATAATCACAAATATCAGCTAAACATCACCACTACCCAGTCACCATTATAACAGATATAATC
>NW_013913749.1:0-227 GCF_000517525.1 Limulus polyphemus | reverse complement strand
AAATGGATGTATGCACATCTCAAGACGTTCATACATTCATCTTTACTACTACCTGAGGTTTAACTTACGACAGAAAATCACAATGTTGACTTAAGACATGGAGTTAATACCCAACAAAATAAATGTATGCACATCTAAAGACGTTCATACATTCATCTTTACTACTCCTGAGGTTTAACTTACGACAGAAAATCACAATGTTAACTTAAGACATGGAGTTAATACCC
>NW_013913748.1:0-228 GCF_000517525.1 Limulus polyphemus | reverse complement strand
TTGGGGAATATCTGCTTTATATTATTATGTTAAGAGTTGACACTACACTAACTATGTAATATCAGCTTTATATTATTATATTAAGTGTTGATAATATATTAACTTGGTAATATCAGCTGTATATTATTATGTTAAGTGTTGACAATACAATAATTGGGGAATATCTGCTGTATATTATTATGTTAAGTGTTGACACTACATTAACTATGTAATATCAGCTGTATTCTA
>NW_013913747.1:0-372 GCF_000517525.1 Limulus polyphemus | reverse complement strand
AATTTTACAGGACGTGTCTTCTTCCGTACTGGTCTCCGTCTCGTTGGCTTCTGCTCCACGTGGGGTTCATCTACTTCATCAGGAAATGTCCTATCATCGGTAACAGGCACATCAGTGGTAGTAACTTCATCAAGAGCTTCGCCGGACGTGGGTTCATCTACTTCATCAGGAAATGTCCTATAATCGGTAACAGTCAAATCAGTGGTAGTAACTTCACCAAGAGCTTCACCATTTCCCTTCTCAAAACTGAGTAGAGTTTCTTCTTCGATGGTGGCTTCTTCAGGTGGCACGTCTTCAGTAGCGTCATTTGTTCTGTTTTCCACTTCGTCCCAACTGAAATGTCCTGGACCGTGATAACGCTAAAGCCTGTTG
>NW_013913746.1:0-228 GCF_000517525.1 Limulus polyphemus | reverse complement strand
TCCCCCGACGAACCTTTCTCAGCCTTCCGATTTCTCGCCTCCGACACTGTGAACCCCACGCCTTTATCTCGAGCCCGGAGCCAGAAACTTAGCCTGTTCACTGCCACAATAAACTCCAGGAGACTGCACAACGACCACAAGAAGTAATCACCCCCAGCACCGCTCTTCACTTTGCCGTCCCTACCTGGGACTTACTTCTTCTCAATAATAGGGCACTGGTAACGGATC
>NW_013913745.1:0-329 GCF_000517525.1 Limulus polyphemus | reverse complement strand
TAACATGGACTGATAGAGAAGGCCGTTGGAAGTCAAAGTATTGTTGAATAATAACCTGAACTGATTGAGAACGTCGATGGAAGTTTATTTGTTGTTGAATAATTGATGGGAGTTTACTTGTTGTTGAATAGTAACGTGGACCGATAGAGAACATCGATAGAAGTTTATTTGTTGTTTAATATGAACCTTGACCGATAGATAACGTTGATGGAAGTAAAAATATTGTCGAATAATAACCTGTACTGGTGGATAACGTTGATAGAAGTTTACATGTTGTTGAATTATAACCTGGACTGATAGAGTACGTTGATGGAAGCTTACTTCTTGTT
>NW_013913744.1:0-272 GCF_000517525.1 Limulus polyphemus | reverse complement strand
ATTTTTAACAGTTACCTCCTTGTTGTTACTACCACTATGTAGCGAGGCCAGTATTTTTAACTAGTTACCTCCTGCTACATAGTGGTAGTAACAACAGATGGCAGTATTTTTAACACGTTACCTCCTGCTACATAGTGGTAGTAACAACAGATGGCAGTTATTTTAACAGTTACCTCCTGCTACATAGTGGTAGTAATAACAAATGGCAGTATTTTTAACAGTTACCTCCTGCTACATAGTGGTAGTAACAACAGAGGGCAGTATTTTTAACA
>NW_013913743.1:0-228 GCF_000517525.1 Limulus polyphemus | reverse complement strand
TGATGCTAGTTATATGTCAGGACAAGATGTGGGTTGTGAGGTAGAGCTTGGTTTGACAAAATATGATGCTAGTTACATGTCAGCACAAGATGTGAGTTGTACGGTAGAGCTTGATTTCACAAAATATGATGCTAGTTATATGTCACCACAAGATGTGATTTGTAAGGTAGAGCTTGAGTTGACAAAATATGATGCTAGTTATATGTGAGGACAAGATGTGGGTTGTGA
>NW_013913742.1:0-246 GCF_000517525.1 Limulus polyphemus | reverse complement strand
GTAGGAACTAAACTAAGGAACTTACACTGAGTTACATTGTTCAACTGATAAACTATTACACACGATTCGTAGGAACTAAACTAAGGAAAGTACACTGAGTTACATTGTTCAACTTGTAAAGTATTACACACGATTTGTAGGAACTAAACTAAGGAACTTACACTGAGTTACATTGTTCAACTGATAAACTATTACACACGATTCGTAGGAACTAAACTAAGGAAAGTACACTGAGTTACATTGTTC
>NW_013913741.1:0-223 GCF_000517525.1 Limulus polyphemus | reverse complement strand
AGAACTGAAAATACTATTGATGAAAGATGGAATGTAGTGACTGGTACTTTAAGGGGAACTGAAGATCTATTGATGAAAGATGGAATGTGGTTACTGGTACTGTAAGGAGAACTGAAGATCTATTGATGAAAGATGGAATGTGGTTACTGGTAATGTAAGGAGAACTGAAGATACTGTTGATGGAATGTGGTTACTGGTACTGTAAGGGTAACTGAAGATACTG
>NW_013913740.1:0-334 GCF_000517525.1 Limulus polyphemus | reverse complement strand
AGTACACAGTATTGTTAAATCTTGTGTCTTCCTTTTGACAGTACACAGTTTATTAAATCTTGTGTCTTCTTATTGACAGTACACAGTATCGTTAAATCTTTTGTCTTCTTATTGACAGTACACTATCGTTAAATCTTGTGTCTTCTTATTGACAGTACACAGTATCGTTAAATCTTGTGTCTTATTATTGACAGTACACAGTATCGTTAAATCTTGTGTCTTTTTCTTGTGTCTTTTTATTGACAGTACACAGTTTTGTTAAATCTTGTGTCTTCTTATTGAAACTACACAGTAGTCAATAAGAAGACAAGAGATTTAACAAAAGTACACAGTA
>NW_013913739.1:0-228 GCF_000517525.1 Limulus polyphemus | reverse complement strand
ATCTTTAGCCTTACTTGGTACAACTATTCCATCAACACTTAGGTGTAACTCTAGTTACAGAATTTATAACCACCATATTCATCTTTAGCCTTACTTGGTACAACTACTCCATGAACACCTCGGTGTAACTCTAGTTACCGAATATATAACCACCATACCCTCTTTAGCGTTATTTGGTACAACATCTCATCGAATAAATACTTTTAACTCTAGTTACCGAATCTATAA
>NW_013913738.1:0-228 GCF_000517525.1 Limulus polyphemus | reverse complement strand
TAGTTACCGAATTTATAACCACCATACGCATCTTTAGCGTTATTTGTTAAAACAACTCCACGAATACCTAGGTGTAACTCTAGTTACCTAATTTATAACAACCATAATCATCGTTACTCTTACCAGGTACAACAACTCCACGAACACCTAGGTGTAACTCTAGTTACTGAATTTGTAACCACCATACTCATCTGTGGCGTTTTTTGGTACAACAACTTCACGAACACC
>NW_013913737.1:0-227 GCF_000517525.1 Limulus polyphemus | reverse complement strand
AAGGATATGTAATAGCTTCTGATGAATCACAACATTATTCAAGGATATGTAATAGCTTCTGATGAATCACAACATTATTCAAGGAGATGTAATAATTTCTGTTGAATCACAACAATATACAATGATATATAATAGCTTCTGATGAATCACAACAATATTCAAAGACATGTAATAGCTTCTGATGAATCACAACATATTCAAAGACATGTAATAGCTTCTGATGAATC
>NW_013913736.1:0-228 GCF_000517525.1 Limulus polyphemus | reverse complement strand
ACTTGTGCAAATAACATAAAGATACTTAGTACTGGCTTGTGTAGATAACATAAAGCTACTTAGTACCATCATATGTAGATAACATAAAGATATTTAGTACTATCTTATGTAGATAACATAAAGATACTTAGATAACATGATTATAGTTAATAATGTCTTGTGTAGATAACATAAAGATACTTAGTACTATCTTGTGTAAATAACATAAAGATACTTAGTACTATCTTG
>NW_013913735.1:0-229 GCF_000517525.1 Limulus polyphemus | reverse complement strand
ACATAGGTGTAACTATAATTACCGAATTTATAACAATCGTACTCATCTTTTTTTTACTTGGTACAACTACTCTATGAACACCTCGGTGTAACTATAGTTACCGAATTTATAACCACCATTCTCATCTTTAGCCTTACTTTGTAAAACTACTAAATGAACACCTAGGTGTAACTCTAGTTACCGAATTTATAACCACCATACTCATCTTTAGCCTTACTTGGTACAACTA
>NW_013913734.1:0-228 GCF_000517525.1 Limulus polyphemus | reverse complement strand
GCTTGTTATGATTATCAACCTTTTATTATTTTCAGGTGTTTATTGGCTTGTTATGATTATCGACCTTTTATTATTTTCTGGTGTTTTTTAGCTTGTTACGATTATCAACCTTTTATTATTTTCTGGTGTTTTTTAGCTTGTTATGATTATCGACCTTTCATTATTTCTGGTGTTTTTTAGCTTGCTATGATTATCAACCTTTCATTATTTTCTGGTGTTTTTTAGCTT
>NW_013913733.1:0-226 GCF_000517525.1 Limulus polyphemus | reverse complement strand
ACAATAGTATTACTACTGTCTGTTACACAAACAAAATATTAATTTTGTCAAGCTTTCAACGTCTACACAAACCAAACAGAACAATAGTATTACTACTGTCTGTTACACAAACAAAATATTAATTTTGTCAAGCTATCAACATCTATACAAACCAAACAGAACAATAGTATTATCACTGTATGTTACACAAACAAGATATTAAGTTTGTCAAGCTTTCACTATCTAC
>NW_013913732.1:0-228 GCF_000517525.1 Limulus polyphemus | reverse complement strand
TGTCAATAACAAGCCGTAAGATTTAACGATACTGTGTACTATCATTGACAAGCCACACGATTTTACGATACTGTGTTCTATCACTGACAAGCCACACGATTTAACGATACTGTGTACTGTCAATAAGAAGACACAAGATTTAACAATATTTTGTACTGTCAATAACAAGCCACAAGATTTAATGATACTGTGTACTATCACTGACAAACCACACGATTTTACGATACT
>NW_013913731.1:0-241 GCF_000517525.1 Limulus polyphemus | reverse complement strand
ATTATATTACTTATAGTACGTGTAAAATGATGTATATAAACAGGTTGAGTACATTATATTACTTATAGTACGTGTAACAATATGTGTGTAAACAGGTTGAGTACGTTATATTACTTATAGTACGTGTAAAATGATGTATATAAACAGGTTGAGTACATTATATTACTTATAGTACGTGTAACATGATGTGTGTAAACAGGTTGAGTACATTATATCACTTATAGTACGTGTAACATGATGT
>NW_013913730.1:0-228 GCF_000517525.1 Limulus polyphemus | reverse complement strand
GTACATGGGATATTTTGCATGAGTACATGGGATATATTACATGAGTACATGGGATATTTTGCATGAGTACATGGGATATATTACATGAGTACATGGGATATATTACATGAGTACATGGTACATATTACATGAGCACATGGGATATTTTACATGAGTACATGGGATATTTTACATGTGTACATGGGATATATTACGTGAGTACATGGTATATATATTACATGAGTACAT
>NW_013913729.1:0-688 GCF_000517525.1 Limulus polyphemus | reverse complement strand
AAACAATACTGGTTCACGTATCTTTAACTCAAGAACAGGTTCCTTGATATGTGAATTGTTTTGTTGTACAAACAATGCTGGTCCACGTATCTTTTGCTCAGGAACAGGGCCTCAAGAACAGGTTCCTTGACATGTGAATTGTTTTGTTGTACAAACAATGCTGGTCCACGTATCTTTAGCTAACTGAAAATGTTCCTTGACATGTGAATTGTTTTATTGTACAAAAAATGTTGGCGACGTATATTTTGCTCAACAAACATGTTCTTTGACATGTGAATAATTTTGTTATACAAAAAATGCTGGTCCAGATATCTTTAGCTCCCTGAACATGTTCATTCATAACAAAATTATTCACATGTCAAAGAACATGTTTGGTGAGCTAAATATACGTAGACAAGCATTGTTTGTACAATAAAACAATTCACATGTCATGGAACATTTCCAGTTAGCTAAATATACCAAACAATGCTGGTCCACGTATCTTTAGCTAACTGGAAATGTTCCATGACATGTGAATTGTTTTATTGTACAAACAATGCTTTGTCGATGTATACTTAGCTCACCAAACATTTTCTTTGACATGTGAATTGTTTTGTTGTACAAACAATGCTGGTCGACTTAAATTTATCTCACTGAAAATGTTCCTTGAGATGTGAATTGTTTTGTTGTACAAACAATGCTGGTCCAC
>NW_013913728.1:0-227 GCF_000517525.1 Limulus polyphemus | reverse complement strand
GTATAATAGCAGAGTAACCTAACTGTTGATTTTTATATTTTAATGGCCCTTCTTCCCATTGTATATTAGCAAAGGAACCTAACTGTTGATTTTTATATTTTAATGGCTCTTCTTTCCATTGTATAATAGCAAAGGAACCTAACTGTTGATTTTTATATTTTAATGGCTCTTCTTCCCATTGTATAATAGCAAAGGAACCTAACTGTTGATTTTTATATTTTAATGGC
>NW_013913727.1:0-245 GCF_000517525.1 Limulus polyphemus | reverse complement strand
TGATCTTTAACCACATGTGCAAACACTACCAACACATACAAATTATTATCTTTAACCACATGTGCAAACACTGCCAATACATACAAATCATTATGATCTTTAACCACATGTGCAAAGACTACCAATACGTACAAGTTATTATCTTTAACCACATGTGCAAACACTACCAATACGTACAAGTTATTATGATCTTTAACCACATGTGCAAACACTACCAATACGTACAAATCATTATGATCTTTAAC
>NW_013913726.1:0-433 GCF_000517525.1 Limulus polyphemus | reverse complement strand
AGTAATTCAACTAACAGATTTAAACAATGATCTGATAGTAATTCAACTAACAGATTTAAACTATAAACTTACAGTAATTCAACTAACGGATTTAAACAATAAACTGACAGTACTTCAAGTAACGGATTTAACAATAAACTGACAGTAATTCAACTAACGGATTTAAACAATAAACTGATTGTAATTCAAGTAACGGATTTAACAATTTAAACAATAAACTGACAGTAATTCAACTAACAGATTTAACAATAAACTGACAGTAATTCAATTACCGTATTTAAACAATAAACTGACATTAATTCAACTAACAGATTTAAACAATAAACTGATAATAATTCAACTAATGGATTTAACAATAAACTGACAGTTATTCAAGTAACGGATTTAACAATAAACTGACAATAATTCAACTAACGGATTTAAACAATAAACT
>NW_013913725.1:0-228 GCF_000517525.1 Limulus polyphemus | reverse complement strand
GTACACTGTTAGACGGATGAAACTAAACATATAGATGTGTACACTGTTAGACGGATGAAACTAAACATATAGATGTGTACACTGTTAGACGGATGAAACTAAACATATAGATGTGTACACTGTTAGACGGATGAAACTAAACATATAGATGTGTACACTGTTAGACGGATGAAACTAAACATATAGATGTGTACACTGTTAGACGGATGAAACTAAGCATGTAGATGT
>NW_013913724.1:0-226 GCF_000517525.1 Limulus polyphemus | reverse complement strand
GTTGGTGTGTCGTTGTCGAACAGGCTTACTTCTCTCTGATCCAGTACAGTGTTGGTGTGTCGTTGTCGAATAGGCTTACTTTTCTCTGATCCAGTACAGTGTTGGTGTGTCGTTGTCGAACAGGCTTACTTCTCTCTCTGATCCAGTACAGTGTGGGTGTGTCGTTGTCGAACAGGCTTACTTCCCTCTGATCCAGTACAGTGTTGGTGTGTCGTTGTCGAACTGG
>NW_013913723.1:0-229 GCF_000517525.1 Limulus polyphemus | reverse complement strand
ACTACTAACCTTGAACATCAATTAAAACCTTCGTATCAGGAAAGTACTACTAACCTTGAACCACAATTAAAACATTCGTATCAGAAAAGTACTACTAACCTTGAACCTCAATTAAAACATTCGTATCAGGAAAGTACTACTAACCTTGAACCACAATTAAAAAATTCGTATCAGGAAAGTACTTCTAACCTTGAACCACAATTAAAACCTTTGTATCAGGAAAGTACTT
>NW_013913722.1:0-230 GCF_000517525.1 Limulus polyphemus | reverse complement strand
GTATCATCTATTACTTATCTTACCACTTTACCTGTATCATCTGTTACTTATCTTACCACTTTACCTGTATCATCTATTACTTATCTTACCACTTTACCTGTATCATCTATTACTTATCCTACCACTTTACCTGTATCATCTATTACTTATCTTACCACTTTACCTGTATCATCTATTATTTATCTTACCACTTTACCTGTATCATCTATTATTTATCTTACCACTTTACC
>NW_013913721.1:0-1041 GCF_000517525.1 Limulus polyphemus | reverse complement strand
GGGTACACAGTATTTGTATCGTTAAATCTTATGGCTTGTTATTGATAGTACTCAGTATCGTTAAATCTTGTGTCTTCTTATTGACAGTACACAGTATTGTTAAATCTTATGGCTTGTTATTGATAGTACACATTATTGTTAAATCTTGTAGCCTGTTATTGATAGTACAAAGTATCGTTAAATCTTATGGCTTGTTATTGATAGTGTACTATCAATAACAGTCCACAAGATTTAACGAAACTGTGTACTGTCAATAAGAAGACACAAGATTTAACAATAATGTGTACTGTCAATAAGAAGACAAATCTTGTGTCTTCTTATTGACAGTACACAGTATTGTTAAATTATGTGTTAAATCTTGTGTCTTCTTATTGACAGTTTATTGACAGAACACAGTATTGTTAAATCTTGTCTTCTTTTTGATAGTACATAGTATTTTAAATCTTGTGTCTTCCAATACTATGTACTATCAAAAAGAAAACAAGATTTAACAATAGTGTGTACTATCAGGGCTTGTTAGAAGACAAAATATTTAACAATACTGTGTACTGTCAATAAGAAGACACAAGATTTAACGATACTGTGTACTATCAATAACAAGCCAGAAGATTTAACGATACTGTGTACTATCAATAACAAGCCACAAGATTTAACGATACTGTGTATACACAGTATTTTAAATCTTGTGTGTGGTTTTTGATAATACACAGTATTGTTAAATCTTGTGTCTTCTTATTGACATTACACAGTATTGTTAAATCTTGTGTCTTCTTATTGACAGTACGCAGCATTGTTAAAACGTGTGTCTTTTTAACAAGATTTAACGATACTGTGTACTATCAATAACAAGCCATAAGATTTAACGATACTGTGTACTATCAATAACAAGCCACAAGATTTAACGATTATGTGTACTGTCAATAAGAAGACACGAGATTTAACGATACTGTGTACTGTCAATAAGAAGACACAAGATTTAAAAATACTGTGTACTGTCAATAAGAAGACACAAGATTTAACAATACTATGTACTATAAATAA
>NW_013913720.1:0-228 GCF_000517525.1 Limulus polyphemus | reverse complement strand
ATTTCTCTTAGGGTGATTTCCAATTTACATTACTGAAGATTTCTCTTAGAGTGATCTCCAATATACGTTATTGAAGATTTCTTTTAGAGTGATCTCCAACTTACATTACTGAAGATTTCTCTTAGAGTGATCTCCAATATACATTATTGAAGATTTCTTTTAGAGTGATCTCCAATTTACATTATTGAAGATTTCTCTTAGAGTGATCTCCAACTTACATTATTGAAG
>NW_013913719.1:0-228 GCF_000517525.1 Limulus polyphemus | reverse complement strand
ATAGATCAATATTACCAGGAACATGTCTCATTATAACTAGGAAGACAAGTCAATGTTACCAGAAACAGTTGTCATTATAATCAGGAAGACTGGTCATTGTTACCAGGAACATGTCATTATATTCAGGAAGACAGGTCAATGTTACAAGGAACTAGTATCATTATAAACAGGAAGACAGGTCAATGTTACCAGGAATATGTGTCATTATAATCAGGAAGACAGGTCAAT
>NW_013913718.1:0-252 GCF_000517525.1 Limulus polyphemus | reverse complement strand
GACGACCTCAGGTTGTTGAAGATTAAAGAAACATCTTAAGATTTTCAGTACCTTTTGACCAATAAGCGTCTAATCAAACACACCTTAGATGTGAAAAAAATGTGCGGCCAAAAAAGGGTTCAGTGTGAAACTTAATAGAATCAATAGCATTAATAACCATTTTACTCATCGTCATGCCCCAAGTTCAACAAAAAATGTGGCCCAACTAAATAGTTTGTTTGTTTTGAATTTCGCGCAAAACTACACGAGGGC
>NW_013913717.1:0-228 GCF_000517525.1 Limulus polyphemus | reverse complement strand
TGGTAGGTCTTTTAATACCGATGGATAGTGGCTGGTACATCTTTTAAAAGAGATGGATAGTGGCTGGTAGGTCTTTTAATACAGATGGATAGTGGCTGGTAGGTCTTTTAACACAGATGGATAGTGGCTGGTAGGTCTTTAATACCGATGGATAGTGGCTGGTACATCTTTAAAAGAGATGGATAGTGGCTGGAAGGTCTTTAATACCGATGGATAGTGGCTGGTAGG
>NW_013913716.1:0-228 GCF_000517525.1 Limulus polyphemus | reverse complement strand
CCTCATTTAATATAGCCAACACAAACCCTATAGTACTACAAACAAATACCTCATTTAATATAGCCAACACAAACACTATAGTACTACATACAAATATCTAATTTAATATAGCCAACATAAACACAATAGTACTACAAACAAATATCTGATTTAATATAGCCAACACAAAATCACAAATACTTCAAACAAATAACTGATTTAATATAGTCAACACGAACACTATAATAC
>NW_013913715.1:0-228 GCF_000517525.1 Limulus polyphemus | reverse complement strand
GATACTGTATACTGTCAATAAAAAGACACAAGATTTAACAATACTGTGTACTGTCAATTAGAAGACACAAGATTTAACAATACTGTGTTCTGTCAATAAGAAGACACAAGATTTATAAATACTGTGTACTATTAATAAGAACACACAAGATTTAACAATACTGTGTACTGTCAATAAGAAGTCACAATATTCAATGATAATGTGTACTGTCAATAAGAATACACAAGT
>NW_013913714.1:0-228 GCF_000517525.1 Limulus polyphemus | reverse complement strand
GTTGGAGGATTTGTCGGGACGAGTGGAGCCACAAGTCGCTAACTCCAGGAGTTTACAGTTAGAGTAAAGAATATGAGTTTCAGACCAACAATACTATTCACCAATAACTTTTATTAATCTTTATTACACTTGACATCATAGTTAATATTTAACTCTTTAACATTTAACCATTAATAACACTTCACCCATAAAGTCATATACTATACAAAAGCTGATCTAGAGAGAGAG
>NW_013913713.1:0-228 GCF_000517525.1 Limulus polyphemus | reverse complement strand
TTTTGGTTACTGATTGTTTTTCGATTTCTTGTTACCAGAGGGTCCTAAATTGATGATTCTTCACCCAATTTGGTATGTAGGTACACTTTAACGTTGCGTAATAATATGCAGAGTTTTACCTTCCTACTGTTTGTTTTAAAGGAGTTATGGAAGGTTTTGCGTTTTTTACCAGTACGTCGTTCCATTTGGACGGATCTTCTCGAAATTTTTTCAGTAAGGTTCGTTGGA
>NW_013913712.1:0-945 GCF_000517525.1 Limulus polyphemus | reverse complement strand
ACTCGATTTGGTCGACTTTCATAACTGACTTTTTAGGCCTTCTTAGACTAGATATTTTTGACTTTGATAGCGTTACTTTTTGTCTTTCTTACACTATATTTTAATGACTTTCATAATGGTATTTTTAATTCTTCATAAACTATATTTTGTCGACTGTTATAAAGGTCTTTTAGTTTTCCTTCCACTAGATTTTGTTGACAACTAAAACGACCCATATCAATCATCAATGTCAACAAAATCTGGAGGAAGGAAGACCAAAAGTCCGTTATAACAGTCGACCAAATATAGTTGAAAACTGATTTTCATAATGGTATTTTTAATCCTTCTTAAACTATATTTTTTCGACTGTTATAAAGGTCTTTTAGTTTTCATTCCACTAGATTTTGTTGACATTGATATGGGTCGTTTTAGTCAGTTTTATACTAGATTTTGTTGACTTTGAAAACGTGTTTTTAGTTTTCCTAAAAAGACTGTTATGAATGTCGAAAAAATCGAGTAGACGAAAACTAAAAACATCCTTCTTAGACTAGTACTGACTTTTTAGGCCTTCTTAGACTAGATATTTTTGACTTTGATAGCATTAAAATATAGTTTAAGAAAGACTAAAAAGACTTTCATAATGGTATTTTTAATCCTTCTTAAACTATATTTTGTTATAACAGTCGACTAGATTTTGTTGACATTGATATGTGTGGAAAACTGACTAAAATTTCGACAATATTTTGTAGACTGTTATAAAGGTCTTTTAGTCTTCATTCCACTAAATTTTGTTGACATTGATATGGGTCGTTTTAGACAGTTTTCCACTAGATTTTGTTGACTTTGAAAACGTGTTTTTAGTTTTCTTCCACTCGATTTTGTCGACTTTCATAACTGACTTTTTAGACCTTCTTAGACAAAATATTTTCGATTTTGATAGCTGTATTTTTAGTCTTTCTTACACTA
>NW_013913711.1:0-228 GCF_000517525.1 Limulus polyphemus | reverse complement strand
AAAAGGTGTATATTAGACTTGAACAAAATTTGTATATTAAACCTGCACAAAAGATGTATATTAGACCTGAACAAAAGGTGGTATATTAGACTTGAACAAAAAGTGGTATATTAGACCTGAACAAAAAGTGGTATATTAGACCTGAACAAAAGGTGGTATATTAGACCTCAACAAAAGGTGGTATATTAGACTTGAACAAAATTTGTATATTAAACCTGCACAAAAGGT
>NW_013913710.1:0-225 GCF_000517525.1 Limulus polyphemus | reverse complement strand
GCCTAGTGATAAATTAGGCCGTGTTTTCGGTGTTTACCAATAGATGCCTAGTGATAAATTAGGCCGTGTTTTCGTTGTTTAACAATAGACGCCTAGTGATAAATTAGGCCGTGTTTTCGTTGTTTAACAATAGATGCCTAGTGATAAATTAGGCCGTGTTTTCGGTGTTTACCAATAGATGCCTAGTGATAAATTCGGCCGTGTTTTCGTTGTTTAACAATAGAT
>NW_013913709.1:0-227 GCF_000517525.1 Limulus polyphemus | reverse complement strand
CAAAACCTTCAATAACTCCCTTAAAACGCATCGTAGGAAGGTGAAACTTCGCATGATACTGTGGAACGAACTAGTGAATATACACAGCAAAAAAGGTTAAGATCCATCAATTTAGAACCCTATGATAGCAAGAAAGCTATAACAGAGCAATATCAAAAAGCTTCACTTCAGTATACATTCTCTTTCCGAAAGCCAATAAAGTAGTAACAAAATGGACAACAAAAGTC
>NW_013913708.1:0-229 GCF_000517525.1 Limulus polyphemus | reverse complement strand
AGGTTAGGGTAGATAGCAGTGTTTAGTAAGTTAACTGACTAAAGAAGAACTATGAGGTTAGGGTAGATAAAAGTGTTTAGTATGTTAGTTGAGTAAAGATAAACTATGAGATTAGGGTAGATAGAAGTGTTTAGTAAGTTAACTGACTAAAGAAGAACTATGGGGTTATAGTAGATAGAAGTATTTAGTAAGTTAACTGACTAAAGAAGAACTATGGGGGTTAGGGTAG
>NW_013913707.1:0-228 GCF_000517525.1 Limulus polyphemus | reverse complement strand
GGAAACAGGTACGGTTGTGTGGTGATGGATTATTTCACCAAATGGCCTGAGGCATATGCAATACCAAATCAGGAAGCTACAACTGTTGCTTCAGGTATTAGTGATTTTTTCTTCAGATTTGGTATGCCATACAAACTGCATTCAGATCAAGGCCGTAACTTTGAATCAGCTGTGTTCCATGAATGGTGCAAGTTATTTGGCATACGAAAGACCAAAACAACGCCACTT
>NW_013913706.1:0-228 GCF_000517525.1 Limulus polyphemus | reverse complement strand
CGTAAAATCTTGTTTCTTCTTATTGACAGTACACAGTATTGTAAAATCTTGTGTCTTCTTATTGACAGTACACAGTATCGTTAAATCTTGTGTCTTCTTATTGACAGTACACAGTATCGTTAAATCTTGTGTCTTCTTATTAATAGTACACAGTATCGTTAAATCTTGTTTCTTTTATTAACAGTACACAGTATTGTTAAATCTTGTGTCTTCTTATTGACAGTACAC
>NW_013913705.1:0-557 GCF_000517525.1 Limulus polyphemus | reverse complement strand
GTACCAGTACGTCGTTCCATTTGGACGGATCATCTCCAAATTTTGTGTGAACGTTCGTGGCATTGTTGCGTATTTACATGCAAAATTCTAGCCTTCTATTATCATTTTTGCGACTTTTGTGGTCGTTTTATGTTACTCTTTTATTGGCTTTTCTGAAAACGTATGTGTACTGCAGTGATGCTTTTAGTTACAACGTTGAAGTGTACCTACATACCAAATTTGGTGAAGAATCATCAATTTAGGACCCTCTAGTAAAAGGAAATCGAAAAACAATCATTACTACGCTAACTCTGCATAAGTAGGAAGGTAAAACTCCTTTAAAACAAAAATGGAACGTTTTGCGTTTTGTACCAGTACGTCGTTCCATTTGGACGGATCATCTCCAAATTTTGTATGAACGTTCGTTGCATACTTGCGTATTTACATGCAAAATTCTAGCCTTCTATCATCATTTTTGCGACTTTTGTGGTCGTTTTATGTTACTCTTTTATTGGTTTTTCTGAAAACGTATTTGTACTGCAGTGAAGCTTTTTGTTACTGATTGTTTTTAGATTTTT
>NW_013913704.1:0-231 GCF_000517525.1 Limulus polyphemus | reverse complement strand
TAAGATTATTCAAACAAAATCCCCAGCATTTAAAAGGCCATGATCTCTTCTTTTAAAATGATTTTAACATTTTCGATTGTTTTTACTCTAGATTAGCGAAAACTCGATTTTTTTTTTTTGCATTTCTCGAGACATAACATTTTTCGGTAATGTTATAATGTCTCAGTTTTGAGTATTCCGACGAAACAAGCACAATCCGATATGTTTCTATTACTTTTGCATACAAAAAGC
>NW_013913703.1:0-228 GCF_000517525.1 Limulus polyphemus | reverse complement strand
TTTATCAATACTGTGTACTGTCAATAAGAAGACACAAGATTTAACGATACTGTGTACTATCAATAACAAGTCATAAGATTTAATGATACTGTGTACTATCAATAACAAGCCAAAAGATTTAACGATACTGTGTACTGTCAATAAAAAGACACCTGATTTAACAACACTGAAACCTGTCAATAAGAAGTTACAGGATTTATCAATACTGTGTCCTGTCAATAAGAAGAT
>NW_013913702.1:0-406 GCF_000517525.1 Limulus polyphemus | reverse complement strand
ATTATACACCCCAGGAAGTCAGCAGTGTGGTTGATACACTCCCTATTGTACACCCCAGGAAGTCAGCAGTGTGCTTGATACACTTCCTATTGTACACCCCAGCAAGTCAGCAATGTGCTTGATACACTTCCTATTGTACACCCCAGCAAGTCAGCAGTGCTTGACACACTTCCTATTTATACACCCCAGCAAGTCAGCAGTGTTTGATACACTTCCTTTTATACACCCCAGCAAGTCAGCAGTGCTTGATACACTTCCTATTATACACCTCAGCAAGTCAGCAGTGTGCTTGACACCCTTCCTATTGTACACCCCAGCAAGTCAGCAGTGTTTGATACACTTCCTATTATACACCCCAGCAAGTCAGCAGTGTACTTGACACACTTCCTATTGTTCATTCCAGCAA
>NW_013913701.1:0-228 GCF_000517525.1 Limulus polyphemus | reverse complement strand
ACAACAGTAAAGTAACAGTTAGTTCAACAATGTATCTTCTGAACTTTCCATATGATTTACAACTGTAAAGTAACAGGACGTTCAACAATGTATCTTCTGAACATTCCATATGATATACAACTGTAAAGTAACAGGACGTTCAACAATGTATCTTCTGAACATTCCATACGATCTACAACTGTAAAGTAACAGTTAGCTCAACAATGTATCTTCTGAACTTTCCATATT
>NW_013913700.1:0-488 GCF_000517525.1 Limulus polyphemus | reverse complement strand
CTGTGTGAGGTTCTTGTGATGTCTTCTTTTAGTCATGATGTGGATGTTTTTGTTGACTAAAATCCGAATAAGCGTAGTCTGAACAACTTCTGGAAACTTAAGGTATATGGGGACTCTGATCACAAAAATAATGTGGAAAGAACAACTCAATTCTAGATAGGTAACTCTGTTTATCTGAGGGAGCAGTCTGGTTATCCATATCCAGAGTCTTTCAATCATTCCAAAATCGTTATCGATATCCAGAGTCATAACAAAGTTGCCTACATACGGATAATGATTTTGGATTGACTCTGTATAGTGATATTTTTGACCCACCAAAGTTTGCTGTACTTCTGTAAAATTTAATCGTGGATACATTTCAGTTTGTCTATGATATGTACGAACATTTTGAGCCTGTAAAAAATGTTTATAGTTTTCCTGGTCATTAAATGATTCAGCGGATTTAGACCAATGAGTAGTGTAGTATCCAGGTCTTATAACTGGCAGCG
>NW_013913699.1:0-356 GCF_000517525.1 Limulus polyphemus | reverse complement strand
TCTAGTTACCAATTTATAACCACCATACTCATCTTTAGCCTTACTTTAACTAGAGTTACACCTAGGTGTTCGATGGAGTAGTTGTACCGGTTATAAATTCTGTAAGTAAGGCTAACGATGAGTATGGTCGTACAACTACTCAATGAAGACATAGGTGTAACAATAGTTAACGAATTTATAACCACCATACTTTTCTTCAGCCTTACTTGGTACAACTACTCCATGGAACACCTAGGTGTAACTCTAATTTCCGAATTTATAACAACCATACTCATCTTTAGCCTTACTTGGTACAACTACTCCATAAACACCTAGGTGTAACTCTAGTTACCGAATTTATAACCACCATACTCATC
>NW_013913698.1:0-228 GCF_000517525.1 Limulus polyphemus | reverse complement strand
AAATATAAACTTAATTTAAAGAACGCTCATATTAAAATAAATACATAACAACAAATTCGTTACAACACCAACTTGGAGAATTTGAATACCATGTTAAGTTCTTACACAACTTCTAACATTTATAAACATGGCCCTACTGTCTGTAATAAGTGTATCTCAGATAAATCACAAAAATCAGGGGAGGTCCCGACACATTCTTACACAGAAATATGCTGGATCTTCATTCTT
>NW_013913697.1:0-414 GCF_000517525.1 Limulus polyphemus | reverse complement strand
TTATCATATGGTGGTTATGAAGAAGGTATCAGTACATTATCATTTTTCAGTACATTATCATAACCACCAAATGATAATGTACTGATACCTTCTTCATAACCAACCACCAAATGATAATGTACTGATACCTTCTTCATAACCACCAAATAATAATGTACTGATACCATCTTCATAACCAACCACCAAACATTATCATTTGGTGGTTATGAAGAAGGTATCAGTACATTATCATTTGACGGTTATGAAGAAGGTATCAGTACATTATCATTTGGTGGTTATGAAGAAGGTATCAGTACATTATTATTTGGTGGTTATGAAGAAGGCATCAGTACATTATCATATGGTGGTTATGAAGAAGGTATCAGTACATTATCATTTGACGGTTATGAAGAAGGTATCAGTACATTATCATTT
>NW_013913696.1:0-227 GCF_000517525.1 Limulus polyphemus | reverse complement strand
GAAGAAAACTAATAACACGTATTCAACGTAAACAAAATCTAGTGGAAAACGGACTAAAAGGACCCTTATCAATGTCAAGATAATCTGGAGGAAGGAAGACTAAAAGACCGTTATAACAGTCGACAAAAAATAGTGAAAAACTGATTAAAAGGACCCATATCAATGTCAACAAAATCTAATGGAAGGAAGAGTAAAAGACCGATAGAACAGTCGACAAAAAATAGTTT
>NW_013913695.1:0-489 GCF_000517525.1 Limulus polyphemus | reverse complement strand
GTGTACTGTCAGTAAGAAAACACAAGATTTAACAATAATGTGTCCTGTCAATAAGAAGACACAAGATTTTACGATACTGTGTACTGTCAATAAGAAGACACAATTTTTTATTGACAGTACACAGTATCGTTAAATCTTGTGTCTTCTTATTGAGAGTACACAGTATTGTTAAATCTTGTGTCTTCTTATTGACAGTACACAGTATTGTTAAATCTTGTTTTCTTTTTATTGACAGTACACAGTATCGTTAAATATTGTGTTTTCTTACTGACAGTACACACTATCGTTGAATATTGTGTCTTCTTATCGACAGTACACAGTATCGTTAAATCAAACAAGATTTAACAATACTGTGTACTGTCAATAAGAAGACACAAGATTTAACGATACTGTGTTCTGTGAATAAAAAGACACAAGATTTATAAATACTGTGTACTATCAATAAGAACACAAAAGATTTAACAATACTCTGTACTGTCAATAAGAAGA
>NW_013913694.1:0-227 GCF_000517525.1 Limulus polyphemus | reverse complement strand
CCTTTTTTTGTTCCAGTTGCCACTGCTGTAATCTCTCTTCTTGTTTTTTTTCTCGTTCTTCGTGCTTCTTTTCTTGTTTATTTTCTAGTTCTTCTTGTTTCTTTTGCTGTTCTTGTATTGCTGTCATCAAATCTGCTAAGCTGTAGTTTGATTTGCCGCTTCTCGTTTCCATCTTTTTTTTTTGTCACACTCTTTGACACCAGTTTGTTACGTCTCTGCTCGTTTGA
>NW_013913693.1:0-226 GCF_000517525.1 Limulus polyphemus | reverse complement strand
AATACCTTCAACTACACAAAATACATATAATGACAAATAAATATAACGTCAATCCTTCAACTACACAAAGTACAAATAATGACAAATAAATATAACGTCAATCCTTCAACTACACAAAACATAAATAATGACAAATAAATATAACGTCAATCCTTCAACTACACAAAACACAAATAATGACAAATAAATATAACGTTAATCCTTCAACTACACAAAATACATATAA
>NW_013913692.1:0-245 GCF_000517525.1 Limulus polyphemus | reverse complement strand
GCAGTTAGATCGTTGATGGAGATCATCACCAGTTTTAAGCAGTTAGATCGTTGATGAAGATCATCACCAGTTTTAAGCAGTTAGATCGTTGATGAAGATTATCACCAGTTTTAAGCAGTTAGATCGTTGATGGAGATCATCACCAGTTTTAAGCAGTTAGATCGTTGATGAAGATCATCACCAGTTTTAAGCAGTTAGATCATTAATGAAGATTATCACCAGTTTTAAGCAGTTAGATCGTTGAT
>NW_013913691.1:0-350 GCF_000517525.1 Limulus polyphemus | reverse complement strand
TTCTTATTGACAGTACACAAGTATCGTTAAATCTTGTGTCTTCTTATTGACAGTACACAGTATCGTTAAATCTTGTGTCTTATTATTGATAGTACACAGTATCGTTATCTTGTGTCTTCTTATTGACAGTACAATATCGTTAATCTTGTGTCTTCTTATTGACAGTACACAGTATCGTTAATTCTTGTGTTTTTTTATTGACAGTACACAGTTTTGTTAAATCTTGTGTCTTCTTATTGAAAGTACACAGTGTTGTTAAATATCTTGTCTTCTTATTGACAGTACACAGTATTGTTAAATCTTGTGTCTTCTTATTGACAGTACACAGTATCAAGATTTAACGATAGCGT
>NW_013913690.1:0-228 GCF_000517525.1 Limulus polyphemus | reverse complement strand
AACTAGAGTTACACCTAGGTGTTCGTGGAGTTATTGTACCAAATAACGCTAAAGATGAGTATGGGGGTTATAAATTCGGTAACCAGAGTTAAACCTAAGTGTTCATGGAGTAGTTGTACCAAGTAAGGCTAAAGATAAATATGGTGGATATAAATTCGGTAACAAGAGTTACACCTAAGTGTTCATGGAGTAGTTGTACCAAGTAAAGCTAAAGATGAGTATGGTGGT
>NW_013913689.1:0-510 GCF_000517525.1 Limulus polyphemus | reverse complement strand
CCCACATCTTGTACTGACATATAACTAGCATCATATTTTGTCAAACCAAGCTATACCTTACAACCCACATCTTGTCCTGACATATAACTAAAATCATATTTTGTCAAATCAAGCTCTACCTTACAAACCCACATCTTGTCATGACATATAACTAGCATCATATTTTGTCAAATCAAGCTATACCTTACAACTCCCATCTAGTCCTGACAAATACTTGCATCATATTTTAAGGTAGAGCTTGATTTGACCAAGATGTGGGTTGTTTCTAGTTATATGTCAGGATCATATTTTGTCAAATCAAGCTATGTGGGTTGTAAGGTATCTTGTCCTGACATATAACTAGCATCATATTTTGTCAAATCAAGCTCTACCTTACAACCCACATCTTGTCCTGACATATAACTAGCATCATATTTTGTCAAATAAGCTCTACCTCACAACCCACATCTTGTCCTGACATATAACTAGCATCACATTTTGTCAACTCAAGCTCTACCTTACAAATCACAT
>NW_013913688.1:0-276 GCF_000517525.1 Limulus polyphemus | reverse complement strand
AGATTATTTTGTATTGTTAGCTTAGAATAAGATTGTGGAGATTATTTTGTATTGTTAGCTTAGAATAAGATTGTGAAGATTATTTTATATCGTTAGCTTAGAATAAGATTGTGGATATTATTTTGTATTGTTAGCTTAGAATAAGATTGTGGATATTATTTTGTATTGTTAGCTTAGAATAAGATTGTGAAGATTATTTTATATCGTTAGCTTAGAATAAGATTGTGGATATTATTTTGTATTGTTAGCTTAGAATAAGATTGTGGATATTATTTT
>NW_013913687.1:0-375 GCF_000517525.1 Limulus polyphemus | reverse complement strand
ATTCTTTTATTATATGTTTAACGGAAAATAAGGTCAAAAATCTTACTAAAGAAACGAAATATTATTTTATTATATGTTCAATGGAAAATAATGTAAAAAATCTTACTAAAGAAACGAAATATTCTTTTATTATATGTTTAACAGAAAATAATGTAAAAAATCTCACTAAAGAAACAAAATATTCTTTTAATGGAAAATAATGTAAAATATTTTACTAAAGAAACGAAAAATTCTTTTATTTTATGTTTAATGGAAAATAATCTAAAATATATCTTACTAAAGAAATGAAATATTCCTTTATTATATATTTAATGTAAAATAATGTAAAATATCTTACTAAAGAAACGAAATATTCTTTTATTATATGTGCAATGG
>NW_013913686.1:0-258 GCF_000517525.1 Limulus polyphemus | reverse complement strand
TTTGTTTAAGACCGACTGGATTAAATAGGACCAATAGCTAGTATCGTTCTATGTGCCACTGTTGACTTTAGTCTTCAGACAATGTGTTTATTAACTCATATATTCACAACATATCTACATGTGTTTGTTTAACACTGACTGGATTAAATAGGACCCAATAGATAGTATCGTTCTATGTATGACCAACTGTTGAATTTAGTCTGCAGACAATGTGTTTATTAACTCATCTATTTACAACATATCTTCATTGGTTTCCTC
>NW_013913685.1:0-229 GCF_000517525.1 Limulus polyphemus | reverse complement strand
ATACGCTTTCAGAAAAACCAATAAAAGAGTAACATAAAACGACCAGAAAAGTCGCAAAAATGATAATAGAAGGCTAGAATTTTGCATGTAAATACGCAAGTATTCAACGAACGTTCTTGAAAAAATTTCGAGAAGATCTGTCCAAATGGAACGAAGTACTGGTGCAAAACGCAAAACGTTCCATAACACCTTTAAAACAAACAGTAGGAAAGTAAAACTCTGCATATTT
>NW_013913684.1:0-228 GCF_000517525.1 Limulus polyphemus | reverse complement strand
ATCTCCAGACAAGAATACCATCTTCAAGCTTTAACTGGTCCCATTGTGCCCAATAGTTCTTTGTCACAGTGCTTAAGGTAGACACCTTCTCCCAAGCAGGGCGCAAAACACTTGCTCTTAGAAAATCAGTTATTGGCTTCAAATCTTGGTCTTTCTCCTGCTCTGCTTTAATATCTATACCTGGTTCCACTTCACCATCATCAACTCCTTCAGTCGCTTTGACTTCAC
>NW_013913683.1:0-228 GCF_000517525.1 Limulus polyphemus | reverse complement strand
TGAACCATAACAAGAAAAGAAAATGAATTATGTGCCTCATATTTATGATACACTAAAGAATGAACGTAACGAGGAAGGACATTTTATAGCGAAATTATTAAACGATGTAGAGCAAAAGGAGAAAACATTTCGAAGAAGATTGTCGTCGGTACTATTGGTGTAAGTAGAGAAACTTGTACCACAGATCGTTCAGGATAATAAAGTCTCTGAAACAGAAATCACAACTTT
>NW_013913682.1:0-228 GCF_000517525.1 Limulus polyphemus | reverse complement strand
GTTGTACCAAGTCAGGCTAAAGATGAGTATGGTGGTTATAAATTCGGTAATTAGAGTTAAACCTACGTGTTCGTGGAGTTGTTGTACCAAATAAAGCTAAAGATGAGTGTGGGGGTTACACATTCGGTAACTATAGTTACACCTAGGTGTTCGTGGAGCTGTTGTACCAAATAACGCTAAAGATGAGTATGGTGGTTATAAATTCGGTAACTATAGTTACACCTAGGT
>NW_013913681.1:0-228 GCF_000517525.1 Limulus polyphemus | reverse complement strand
TTGATTTCAGCTTGATGACACCTGATTAGTTCAACCTCTCTTTTGCAGCAATATCTGCAGTCATTTTCGCAGGGTCTTCGACTCAGTCCATTGGCATTACCAAGAGATTTTTCCTCTCTGTATTCAATATCATAATTATACTGGTCTATCTTTCCAATTCAACGTGCCAGTTGTCCCTCTGGGTTCTTTAATGATATTAACCAGCGTAACACAGCATGGTGTGTCCTG
>NW_013913680.1:0-243 GCF_000517525.1 Limulus polyphemus | reverse complement strand
TAAATAAAAGGACTATATGTTGAGAAAAGGTCTCTTTTGATGAGCTGGATACTCGTGGCCAAGTGGTTAGGGCGCTCGACTCACAATCTGAGGGTCGCGGGTTCGAATCCCCGTCCCACCAAAAATGCTCGCCCTTTCAGCCGTGGGGGCGTTATAATGTTACGGTCAATCCCACTATTCGTTGGTAAAAGAGTAGCCCAAGAGTTGGCGGTGGGTAGTGATGACTAGCTGCCTTCCCTCTAA
>NW_013913679.1:0-360 GCF_000517525.1 Limulus polyphemus | reverse complement strand
TCTATTTTTAAAGTCTTACATCAAGGGCATCTTTGTATTGAAATATGAAGAAAAATAATTTTTTTCAAAATTTTGGAAAAAACATGGGCTATAGCCTATGGTTTTTCGTGAAAATATGAATTTTTTTGGAAAATGGAAAAAATGTTCTTTTGACGCAAAATTAATAGAAAAATATCCGATAGTGCTTATTTCGTCGGAAAACTTAAAATTGTGACATTATAGTATAGAATAATGTTTTTCGGTCACTATAAATGCTTTTGAATTGTTTTTACTCTGGGTTAGCGAAAGTTCATTTTTTTTCGGTGGTGTTTATTTTATAAGTAGACTTCATAGCCTTTTATAGTGGTAATTTTGTTTGAA
>NW_013913678.1:0-227 GCF_000517525.1 Limulus polyphemus | reverse complement strand
TACACAGTATTGCTAAATCGTGTGTCTTCTTATTGAGATTACACAGTATTGTTAAATCTTGTGTCTTCTTATTGACAGTACACAGTATAGTTAAATCTTGTGTCTTCTTATTGAGAGTAAACATTATCGTTGAATATTGTGTCTTCTGATTGACAGTACACAGTATCGTTAAATCTTGTGTCTACTTATTGACAGTACACAGTATCGTTAAATCTTGTGTCTTCTTA
>NW_013913677.1:0-228 GCF_000517525.1 Limulus polyphemus | reverse complement strand
ATCGTTGAATAGTGTTTATTCTTATTGACAGTACACAGTATCGTTAAATCTTGTGTCTTCTTATTGACAGTACACAGTATTGTTAAATCTTGTGTCTTCTTATTGACAGTACACAGTATCGTTAAATCTTGTGTCTTCTTATTGACAGTACACAGTATCGTTAAATATTTTGTCTTTTTATTGATAGCACACAGTATCGTTAAATCTAGTGTCTTTTTATTGACAGTA
>NW_013913676.1:0-265 GCF_000517525.1 Limulus polyphemus | reverse complement strand
AGCATTCAACAGTGTTAACCATAAACATGAACACCAGCAACACACAGGAACAGTGTTTTGATCAGAAATTTAAAAAACAATTAGTGTGAGTAAATGAGTAAAGAAGTTACTGGAATCATGTACCGCATAGACAGAAACTCCGTGTGCAAAGATTATATGAAAAACATGTATCTTAGACTTATAAAATATAGACCTGTTCATACAACACATCCAAATGTTGTTAAATTAGGTCTATATTTTATAAGTCTATTCATACAACACATCC
>NW_013913675.1:0-228 GCF_000517525.1 Limulus polyphemus | reverse complement strand
ATTTAAACCTCAGTAAGAAGCTACGAAAACCATGTGATTTAAACCTCAGTAAGAAGCTACGAGAACCATGTTATTTAAACCTCAGTAAGAAGCTACGAGAACCATGTTATTTAAACCTCAGTAAGAAGCTACGAGAACCATGTGATTTTAAACCTCAGTAAGAAGCTAGGAGAACCATGTGATTTTAAACCTCAGTAAGAAGCTACGAGAACCATGTTATTTTAAACC
>NW_013913674.1:0-228 GCF_000517525.1 Limulus polyphemus | reverse complement strand
ATGGTACCTCACAGTTTCAGGTTCATTTAAACCCGTATCGTGTAGCTGTATCGCCACACCTTTACTAGTTTCTCAATAACAATATCGTCATGTGCAAATGGTACCTCACAGTTTCAGGTTCATTGAAACCCGTATCGTGTCGCTGTATCGCCACACCTTTACTAGTTTCTCAATAACAATATCGTCATGTGTAAATGGTACCTCACAGTTTAAGGTTTATTGAAACCC
>NW_013913673.1:0-463 GCF_000517525.1 Limulus polyphemus | reverse complement strand
ATAGAGTAAAACTGAGATTAGGTAATATCTTATACAGTAGCCCAAAGTAAGCCCCCGAGTAACTCAGCTTTACTCTTGATTAGGTAATATGTTATACAGTAGCCCCCGAGTAACTCAGTTTTACTCTTGATTATGTAATATCTTATACAGTAGCCCCCGAGTACTCAGTTTTACTCTTGATTAGGTAATATCTTATACAGTAACCCCGAATAACTCAACTTTACTTGTGATTAGGTAATATCTTATGCAGTAGCCCCGAGTAACTCAGCTTTACTTTTGACTCTTGATTAGGCAATATCTTATACAGTAAACTCAGTTTTCTTATACAGTAGCCCAGAGTGTAACTAGGCTTTACTCTTGATTAGGTAATATTTACTTTTGATTAGGTAATATCTTATACAGTAGCCCGGACCCCGAGTAACTCATGCAGTAGTAAGATATTACCTAATCAAGAGTAAACTGA
>NW_013913672.1:0-228 GCF_000517525.1 Limulus polyphemus | reverse complement strand
TCGTGTATTATCCTGGTAGTCCTCCTTTAAAGTTTTCAATATCCTTCTCACATATTATCCTAGTAGCCCTCCTTCAAACTTTTAAATATCCTTCTCATGTATTATCCTAGTAGTCCTTCTTTAAAGTTTTCAATATCCTTCTCATGTATTATCCTAGTAGTCCTCCTTTAAAGTTTTCAATATCCTCGCGTATTATCCTAGTAGTCCTCCTTCAAACTTTTCAATATC
>NW_013913671.1:0-225 GCF_000517525.1 Limulus polyphemus | reverse complement strand
AAAATCGTGTTTAATAAAAAAAAATTGGAGAATAATCGTTTTCTTAAATATTGATAAAATGAAACTGACTGATTAACGTTTTTTTTTTTAAATATTAAACTTCAACAAATTATACAATTTTTCTTAATGCATCACTTACGTTATCACTACGATTATCGTAAAGAAAACTGTGTTTTATCACGTTACCCTAATGTTATAATATTCATCGGTAAACAGACAACAGAT
>NW_013913670.1:0-231 GCF_000517525.1 Limulus polyphemus | reverse complement strand
ATATAAATACTTTACCTGGATATAGTAGTACAGATATAAATACTTTACCTGGATATAGTAGTATAGATATAAATACTTTACCTGGATATAGTAGTACAGATATAAATACTTTACCTGGATATAGTAGTACAGATATAAATAATTTACCTGGATATGGTAGTACAGATATAAATAATTTACCTGGATATAGTAATATAGATATAAATAACTTACCTGGATATAGTAATACAG
>NW_013913669.1:0-228 GCF_000517525.1 Limulus polyphemus | reverse complement strand
CAAGTAAACGTAGCTGAGTGTCCGAGTTGAAACACTAGCTATAAGTAAACGCAGTTAATTATCCGAGTGGAAACACTAGCTGTAAGTAAATGCAGTTAATTGTCCGAATAGAAACATTAGCTGTAAGTAAAACAGCTGATTATCCGATTAGAAACACGAGCTTTAAATAAACAAAGTTGATTATCCGAGTAGAAACACTAGCTATAAGTAAACGCAGCTGATTATCCG
>NW_013913668.1:0-225 GCF_000517525.1 Limulus polyphemus | reverse complement strand
CCAGAAAAATTGTTGGAACTGTGGAAAGCGCGACATTTGAGGAGCCAGTGTAGGAGGAATATTACCAACAAGTCGGCCTCAAGGAGACCAGTAGTGGTTGGTGTTGAGCGAATCCCATCAACCCCCATCTTGAAAGTCCCAACAGCTAGGTATAAAATGCCAAGCACACACAGTGTCTATGTGACAGGAAAGCTGGATGGCCAAAGGTGCAACTTTGTCGTAGAA
>NW_013913667.1:0-445 GCF_000517525.1 Limulus polyphemus | reverse complement strand
ACCTTATAGAGACATGACTTCATTTAGTTACCTTATAGAGACATGATTCATTTAGTTACCTTATAGAGACATGACTTCATTTAGTTACCTTATAGAGACATGACTTAATTTAGTTACCTTATAGAGACATGACTTCATTTAGTTACCTTATAGAAACATGACTTCATTTAGTTACCTTATAGAGACATGACTTCATTTAGTTACCTTATAGAGACATGACTTAATTTAGTTACCTTATAGAGACATGACTTCATTTAGTTACCTTATAGAGACATGACTTCATTTAGTTACCTTATAGAGACATGACTTCATTTAGTTACCTTATAGAGACATGACTTCATTTAGTTACCTTATAGAGACATGACTTCATTTAGTTACCTTATACAGACATGACTTAATTTGGTTACCTTATACAGACATGACTTCATTTAGCTACCTTATAGAA
>NW_013913666.1:0-228 GCF_000517525.1 Limulus polyphemus | reverse complement strand
ACTATACTATGGACGCTTTAGTTTCTTTGATACTATACTATGTACGCTTGAGTTCGTTTGATACTATACTATGCATGCTTTAGTTTCTTTGATACTATAATATGGACGCTTGAGTTTGTTTGGTACTATACTATGGACGCTTGAGTTAGTTTGGTACTATACTATGGACGCTTGAGTTTGTTTGATACTATACTATGGACGCTTTAGTTTCTTTGATACTATACTATG
>NW_013913665.1:0-228 GCF_000517525.1 Limulus polyphemus | reverse complement strand
AATACAGGAAATCTGAGTTATAAGATCTGTTCGTATTGGACAATTATTCAAGACACAAGGAATAAAGGAAATCATAGTTGTAAGATCTGTTAGTACTGGAAAATGATTAAAGACACAAGGAATACAGGAAATCAGAGTTATAAGATCTGTTAGTATTGTACAGTGACTCAAGACACAAGGAATAAAGGAAATCAGAGTTGTAAGAACTGTTCATATTGGACAATGATT
>NW_013913664.1:0-228 GCF_000517525.1 Limulus polyphemus | reverse complement strand
CTCCGTGTGTTAATTAATTTTCCGTAACTTCGTTTCAACGAAACTTTAACGACACAAGTCTTTACTTAATAAAACTGGTTTATTCTTTCCGAATATAACTTTACCGATACACTGAACTCAACAATCGCGCTAAACAAACGAACGTCAATAATACTTCTGACCGCAGTTCAATCACTCACTATCTATCTACCCACCTCACATTCCCCTCCTTTATATATACCAGCTCAC
>NW_013913663.1:0-226 GCF_000517525.1 Limulus polyphemus | reverse complement strand
CTGACACTAGATTTTTTGACATTCATAATTGTCTTTCTAGTACTACTTACACTAAATTTTTTGACATTCATAATGGTCTTTTTCTCCTTCTTAGATTATATATTTACGACTTTGATAACGGTGTTTTTAGTAATTCTTACACTAGATATTTTGACATTCATAATGGTCTTTATAGTAATTCTTACACTAGATTTATTGACATTCATAATGGTCTTTTTGTGTTTCT
>NW_013913662.1:0-227 GCF_000517525.1 Limulus polyphemus | reverse complement strand
CATCAAGGGCATCTTTTTGTTGAAATATGAAGAAAATCTATTTTTTTCAAAATTTGGGAAAAAACATGGGCTATAGCCTTTGGTTTAAGGTGAAAATATGAATTTTTTAGGAAAATGGAAAAAAGTGGATTTTGACGCAAAATTAATAGAAAAATATCCGACAGTGTTTATTTCGTCGAAATTCTGAAAATTGAAACATTGTAGCATGACGAAAAACATTATCTCAC
>NW_013913661.1:0-227 GCF_000517525.1 Limulus polyphemus | reverse complement strand
CGGACAAAAGGGTTTTTTGACGCAAAATTAATAGAAAAACATCCGATAGTGCTTATTTCGTCTGAGAACTAAAAATTGAGACATTATAGTATTGACGAAAAACATTATGTCACTATGAACGCTATAAAAATGAACTTTCGCTAAACAAGAGTCAAAACAATAAAAAAGGTGAAGATTTTTTGATAAGAAGACTTCATGGCTATGAATACTTGGAATTTTGTTTGAAT
>NW_013913660.1:0-421 GCF_000517525.1 Limulus polyphemus | reverse complement strand
GTACTCTGGCTTTCTCTCAATTGTTCGAGACTTTCTTCTTATTTATTTTCTTTCTCTTCCATCCACTGCTGTTGTCTTTCTTCTTGTTTATTTTCTTTCTCCTCCAACAGCTGTTGTAATCTCTCTTCTTTTTCCTCCAACAACTGCTGTAATCTCTCTTGTTTATTTTGGATGTTTCGAGCTGCCACTGTTGCAGGTTTTCTTGCAACTGCTGTTGTGTCTCTTCTTGTTTCTTTTCTTTTTCCTCTAACAACTGTTGTAATTTCTCTTCTCTTTCTTATTGTTTCTTTTCTTGTTTCTTTTCTCGTTCTTCTTGTTTCTTTTTGATGTTCTTATATTGCTGCCATCAAGTCTGCTATGCTGTAGTTTGATTTGCCGCTTCTCGTTTCCATTTTTTTGTTCATCCCACTTCTGACATCAA
>NW_013913659.1:0-291 GCF_000517525.1 Limulus polyphemus | reverse complement strand
GCATAGTGTAACTTTCCATGGTGTAGTAAATACACTACATAGTGTACCCTATCCCTGGTGTAGTAAATACTCGACATAGTTCACCCTATCCCTGGTGCAGTAAATACTCTACATAGTGTACTATGTTCCTGGTGCAGTAAATACTCTACATACTGTACCTTATCCCTGGTGCAGTAAATACTCTATATAGTGTAATGTATCCCTGGTGTAGTAAATACTCTACATATTGTACCCTATCCCTGGTGTATTAAATACTCTACATACTGTACCTTATCTTTGGTGCGATAAATA
>NW_013913658.1:0-460 GCF_000517525.1 Limulus polyphemus | reverse complement strand
ATACTGTGTACTATAAATCTTGTGGCTTGTTATTGATAGTACACAGTATCGTTAAATCTTATTGCTTGTTATTGAACGATTATGTGTACTGTCAATAAGAAGACACAAGATTTAACAATACTCTGTACTGTCAATAAGAAGACAAAAGATTTAACAATACTGTGTACTGTCAATAAGAAGACACAAGATTTAATCGTTAAATCTTGTCTTCTTATTGATAGTACATAGGATTGCACTGTGTACTATCACTAACAAACCAAAAGATTTAACAATACTGTGTACTGTCAATAAGAAGACACAAGATTTAACAATCCTATGTACTATCAATAAGAAGACAAGACTTAACGATACTATGTACTATCACTAACAAGCCAAAAGATTTAACGATACTATGTACTGTCAATAAGAAGACACGAGATTTAACAATACTGTGTAATGTCAATAAGAAGACACTAGATTT
>NW_013913657.1:0-284 GCF_000517525.1 Limulus polyphemus | reverse complement strand
GGAATGTAGTTTTCAATTGTTGTAACGATATAAACAGAGTTTTTAACAACACAAATGGAATGCAGTTTTCAATTGTTGTAACGATATAAACAGTTTTTTAACAACACAAATGGAATGTAGTTTTCAATTGTTGTAACGATATAAACAGAGTTTTTTAACAACACAAATGTAATGTAGTTTCAATTGTTGTAACGATATAAACAGTTTTTTAACAACACAAATGGAATGTAGTTTTCAATTGTTGTAACGATATAAACAGAGTTTTTTAACAACACAAATGTAAT
>NW_013913656.1:0-228 GCF_000517525.1 Limulus polyphemus | reverse complement strand
CTGTGGAGAGACAGAGGAAATTCGTAAGCTCAAGAACAATTCAGCAAAACTTGGTTACTATGGCGATAAATCACAATCTGTGTAAGGCAGTGTTAATGAAAAAATATATATATTAGGTTCGCTGTCCTTCATGGTTCTCTATATTCGGTTTGTTTTGAATTTCGCGCAAAGCTACACGAGGGCTATCCGCGCTAGCCGTCCCTAATTTAGCAGTGTAAGACTAGAGGG
>NW_013913655.1:0-229 GCF_000517525.1 Limulus polyphemus | reverse complement strand
TTTTATATCTTGTGTCTTCTTATTGACAGTACACAGTATCGTTAAATCTTGTGTCTTCTTATTGACAGTACACAGTATCGTTAAATCTTGTGTCTTCTTGTTGACAGTACACAGTATCGTTAAATCTTGTGTCTTCTTATTGACAGTACACAGTATCTTTAAATATTGTGTTTTCTTATCGACAGTACACAGTATTGTTAAATCTAGTGTCTTCTTATTGACAGTACAC
>NW_013913654.1:0-228 GCF_000517525.1 Limulus polyphemus | reverse complement strand
AATGAGGAGAACAAATGTACGATCCAAGAGGGATACATTTGATAAATATTGACAGCATACATTCAATGAGATTAAATGTACGATCCAAGAGGGATACATTTAGATAAATATTGACAGCATACATTCAATGAGGAGAACAAATGTACGATCCAAGAGGGATACATTTGATAAATATTGACAGCATACATTCAATGAGATTAAATGTACGATCTAAGAGGGATACATTTC
>NW_013913653.1:0-228 GCF_000517525.1 Limulus polyphemus | reverse complement strand
GCTTAACAACAAGCAGTCACCTATCAGTGTCCTCACTGTACACAGTGGAATACTGGCACTTAACAACAAGCAGTCACCTATCAGTGTCCTCACTGTACACAGTGGAATACTGGCACTTAACAACAAGCACCCACCTATCAGTGTCCTCACCGTACACAGTGGAATACTGGCGCTTAACAACAAGCAGTCACCTATCAGTGTCCTCACTGTATAGAGTGGAATACTGGT
>NW_013913652.1:0-337 GCF_000517525.1 Limulus polyphemus | reverse complement strand
CCGATTTGTAGTCTGCAGCCATGTTTACATGTTATAGACCGATTTGTAGTCTGCAGCCATGTTTACATGTTATAGACCGATTTATAGTCTGCAGCCATGTTTACATGTTACAGATCGATTTGTAGTCTGCAGCCATGTTTACATGTTATAGACCGATTTGTAGCTGCAGCCATGTTTACATGTTATAGACCGATTTATAGCCTGCAGCCATGTTTACATGTTATAGACCGATTTATAGTCTGCAGCCATGTTTACATGTTACAGATCGATTTGTAGTCTGCAGCCATATTTACATGTTATAGACCGATTTGTAGTCTGCAGCCATGTTTACATGTTG
>NW_013913651.1:0-228 GCF_000517525.1 Limulus polyphemus | reverse complement strand
GTGGATGTTGTGTGGTTAACATATTACTATTAGATGTTGTGGATGCTGTGTGGTTAACACATTACTATTAGATGTAGTGGATGTTGTGTGGTTAACACATTACTATTAGATGTAGTGGATGTTGTGTGGTTAACATATTACTATTAGATGTAGTGGATGTTGTGTGGTTAACACATTATTATTAGATGTAGTGGATGTTGTGTGGTTAACACATAACTATTAGATGTA
>NW_013913650.1:0-227 GCF_000517525.1 Limulus polyphemus | reverse complement strand
GTGATAGTGGACGGTTAACTGTCAGTATTTGGTATTACAACTACTCGATATGATACAACATATGGTGTGATAGTGGACGGTTAACTGTCAGTATTTGGTATTACAACTACTCGATATGATACAACATGTGGTCTGATAGTGGACTGTCAGTATTTGGTATAACAACTACTCGATATGATACAGCATATGGTGTAATAGTGGACGGTTAACTGTCAGTATTTGGTATT
>NW_013913649.1:0-228 GCF_000517525.1 Limulus polyphemus | reverse complement strand
ATATATATATCGTTGTGAATTTTTAATCAGAAGATTTTATTTATCGTTTTATATACTTTATATATCACTGGGAATTTTTGATATGAAGTTTTTATTTACCATCTATATATATATATCGTTCTAAATGTTTAATCACAAGATTTAATTACCATATATATATCGTTGTAAATGTTTACTCAGAAGTTTTAATTTACCATATATATATATATATCGATGTGAATTTTTAAT
>NW_013913648.1:0-227 GCF_000517525.1 Limulus polyphemus | reverse complement strand
ACATATATAATACATCAGTAATCTAGTTTCTACATATATAATACATCAATAATCTAGTTTCTACATATAATACATCAATAATCTAGTTTCTACATATATAACACGCCAATAATCCAGTTTCTATGTATATAACACATCAATAATCTAGTTTCTACATATAACACATCAATAATCTAGTTTCTACATATAACACACCAATAATCTAGTTTCTACATATATAATACATC
>NW_013913647.1:0-228 GCF_000517525.1 Limulus polyphemus | reverse complement strand
TTGTCTATATTATACTAACAAAGTTATTATTTACTTAAAGACTCTCCTTGAAACAGAACTGGATTACTTAGATTTTGTCTATATTATACTAACAATGTTATTATTTACTTAAAGACTCTCCTTGAAACAGAACTAGATTACTTAGATTATTGTCTATATTATACTAACAATGTTATTATTTAGTTAAAGACTCTCCTAGAAACAGAACTAGGTTACTTAGATTATTGT
>NW_013913646.1:0-227 GCF_000517525.1 Limulus polyphemus | reverse complement strand
TTGATTTCTTACTTCTAGTACATAATGCCACCTAACCATTACTGATATCTTCACTTCTAGTCCATAATGCCACCTAAATGCTATTGATTTCTTCACTTCTAACACATAATGCCACCTAAATATTAGCGATATCTTCACTTCTAGTTCATAATGCCACATATCTATTACTGATTCCTTCAGTACTTGTACAAAATGCCACCTAAATGTGGAGTACCTAACCTTCTAAC
>NW_013913645.1:0-228 GCF_000517525.1 Limulus polyphemus | reverse complement strand
TTATTTTCCCAGCAGATCCAAATCAACTTATGGACATGCTTATCGATTACCAAAAATTCATTGTTAAGAGTGAGATGATGTCCAGCATAAAGCTTTGTCACGACATTTGCAAAATGCAGAAGACATTGAGTGGAGATTCAATACAAAAAAAATGTGTTGATGGCTTTGTTATGTCGCCATTTCCAATTGAGACAAGTAGAAGCCATGCACAAAGACACATTGCCAGAA
>NW_013913644.1:0-228 GCF_000517525.1 Limulus polyphemus | reverse complement strand
ATTCTTGTCCAGAGATGGGAAAGTGACGACTTGGCAAACGGTTATACCGAGGAAGTTGTGCTGCGTCAATCCCATGATAGCTTAAGAGGAGGACATCTCGGAATTAGGAAGACATTGAGTCATCTACGACAAAGATTTTATTGGATAGGTATGAGGCGAGATGTGGAAGAATGGTGCCGAACATGCAGTACATGTAGTGCTAAAAGGGGACCCAAGCATACTGGACAA
>NW_013913643.1:0-226 GCF_000517525.1 Limulus polyphemus | reverse complement strand
GTCCAGTTTACTATGTTTGTTATAAGGGATTTTAACGTCCAGTTCACAATATTTATTATAAGAGTTTTTAACGTCCAGTTCACTATGTTTGTTATAAGGGTTTTTAACGTCCATTTCACAATAATTGTTTTAAGGGTCTTTAACGTTCAGTTCACTATGTTTGTTATAAGGGTTTTTAACGTCCATTTCACTATGTTTATTATAAGAGTTTTAACGTCCAGTTCAG
>NW_013913642.1:0-225 GCF_000517525.1 Limulus polyphemus | reverse complement strand
TCGATTCACGGAACTACTGTGATTAAATTAAAAACTTGTGTATGTCTATATCATTAGTCACGCTTACCTTTAGATTTACCATATTCACGGAACTACCGTGATTAAATTAAAAACTCGTGTATGTCTATATCATTAGTCACACTTATTTTAGATTCACGGAACTACCGTGATTAAATTAAAAACTTGTGTATGTCTATATCATTAGTCACGCTTACCTTTAGATTT
>NW_013913641.1:0-399 GCF_000517525.1 Limulus polyphemus | reverse complement strand
CCCCGTCACATGGTAGTGTGAACAATGTTGATGTTGGAGTCCCGGTCACATGGTGGTGTGAACAATGTTGATGTTGGAGTCCCCGTCACATGGTGGTGTGAACAGTGTTGGTTGTTGGAGGTGACGGGGACTCCAACAACCAACACTGTTCACACTACCATGTGACGGGGAGTGGTGTGATCAATGTTGGTTGTTGGAGTCCCCGTCACATGGTAGTGTGAACAGTGTTGGTTGTTGGAGTCCCCGTCACATGGTGGTGTGAACAGTGTTGGTTGTTGGAGTCCCCATCACATGGTGGTGTGAACAGTGTTGGTTGTTGGAGTCCCAGTCACATGGTAGTGTGAACAATGTTGATGTTGGAGTCCCCGTCACATGGTAGTGTGAACAGTGTTAGTTGTT
>NW_013913640.1:0-228 GCF_000517525.1 Limulus polyphemus | reverse complement strand
AAAGTAAAATATTATTGTTATCTTTTCCACTGTTACATAAAAATCATGGTAGTAGTTTAAAGTTAATACTCGTGAATATTGTTGAAAGTAAAATATTATTATATTTTCCACTGTTAGATAAAAATCATGGTAGTAGTTTAAAGTTAATACTCGTGAATATTGTTTAAAGTAAAATATTATTGTTATTTTTCCACTGTTAGATAGAAATCATGGTAGTAGTTTAAAGTT
>NW_013913639.1:0-284 GCF_000517525.1 Limulus polyphemus | reverse complement strand
CTTCTTATTGACAGTACATAGTATCGTTAAATCTTGTGTCTTCTTATTGACAGTACACAGTATCGTTAAATCTTGTGTCTTCTTATTGACAGTACACAGTATCGTTAAATCTTGTGTCTTCTTATTGACAGTACACAGTATTGTTAAATCTTGTGTCTTCTTATTGACAGTACACAGTATCGTTAAATCTTGTGACTTCTTATTGAAAGTACACAGTATCGTTAAACCTATACTGTGTACTGTCAATAAGAAGAACACAAGATTTAACCTTCTTATTGACAGTA
>NW_013913638.1:0-373 GCF_000517525.1 Limulus polyphemus | reverse complement strand
ATAAGAGGAGAGTACTAAAATAATGATGAAATAGCATGATAAGAATATTACAAGGATAAGAGGAGAGTACTAAAATAATGATGAAATAACTTGACAAGAATATTACAAAGATAAGAGGAGAGTACTAAAATAATGATGAAATAACTTGACAAGAATATTACAAAGATAAGAGGAGAGTACTAAAATAATGATGAAATAGCATGATAAGAATATTACAAGGATAAGAGGAGAGTACTAAAATAATGATGAAATAGCACGACAAGTATATTACAAAGATAAGAGGAGAGTACTAAAATAATGATGAAATAGCACGACAAGTATATTACAAAGATAAGAGGAGAGTACTAAAATAATGATGAAATAACATGACAAA
>NW_013913637.1:0-229 GCF_000517525.1 Limulus polyphemus | reverse complement strand
GAGTACACAGTATCGTTAAATCTTGTGTCTTCTTATTGACAGTACACAGTATAGTTAAATCTTGTGTCTTCTTATTGACAGTACACAGTATAGTTAAATCTTGTGTCTTCTTATTGACAGTACAAAGTTTTGTTAAATCTTGTGTCTTCTTATTGACAGTACACACTATTGTTAAATCTTAAGTCTTCTTATTGACAGTACACAGTATTGTTAAATCTTGTGTTTTTTA
>NW_013913636.1:0-228 GCF_000517525.1 Limulus polyphemus | reverse complement strand
GTTGAGGAGTCTACTAACCCTTGCTAGCTTGGTCATTTTATACATAATGTTCCTACTGTTGAGGTGTCTACTAACCCTTGCTAGCTTGGTCATTTTATACATAATGTTCCTCCTGTTGAGGAGTCTACTAACCCCTGCTAGCTTGGTCATTTTATACATAATGTTCCTACTGTTGAGTAGTCTACTAATCCTTGCTATCTTGTGCATTTTATACATAATGTTCCTCCT
>NW_013913635.1:0-228 GCF_000517525.1 Limulus polyphemus | reverse complement strand
GTGGATATAAACTTGGCAGTATGTGTTGTTGTAGTGTATTGTTAAATAGAAATAAGCAAATAATTTTTTATAGTCCTCTAAACTAGATGGTTTCTTCTTTTTATGTTGTTGTAGTGGATATAAACTTGGCAGTATGTGTTGTTGTAGTGTATTGTTAAATAGAAATAAGCAAATAATTTTTTATAGTCCTCTAAACTAGATGTTTTCTTCTTTTTATGTTGTTCTATT
>NW_013913634.1:0-227 GCF_000517525.1 Limulus polyphemus | reverse complement strand
TTTCAAAAGGAAATTATGACCTCGGCTGCACAGACCTTGTGGAGCACAGAATAAACACGGACAATCATCGTCCAATAAAGATCCCTCCGAGGAGAATAGCCCCAGCAAAACGACAAGAGATGGAGAAGGTCATGGATTGCCTAATTAAGGAAGGGATAGTCGAGAAATCAGGTAATCCTTGGTCGGCTCCTGTCGTGTTAGTCCAGAAAAAATATGGGACCTAACAT
>NW_013913633.1:0-328 GCF_000517525.1 Limulus polyphemus | reverse complement strand
TATTTAAAGGTTATAGTGAATCAGCTGTATCTCTGGACTTATATTTAAAGGTTATAGTGAATCAGCTGTAACTTTCACTATAACCTTTAAATATAAGTCCAATCAGCTGTAACGTTGGACTTGTATTTAAAGGTTATAGTGAATCAGCTGTATCTGTGGACTTATATTTAAAGGTTATAGACAATCAGCTGTATCTTTGTACTTATATTTAAAGGTTATAGTGAATCAGCTGTAACTTTGGACTTGTATTTAAAGGTTATAGTGAATCAGCTGTATCTGTGGACTTATAATTAAAGGTTATAGAGAATCAGCTGTATCTGTGGACTTG
>NW_013913632.1:0-266 GCF_000517525.1 Limulus polyphemus | reverse complement strand
TGTGTTGAACAAATACGAAATTACTTTTCTATCATGTATAGGACAATAATTTACATTAGCTATATGTTAAAGTGGGTGCGCTGGTGTCTCAGCGGCAGGTTTCAATGCTTATAACAGTTAATTTCGGGACCTGATAACCATGGTGATCACAACACAGATAGCCCATTTGCAACGTTGAGCTTAATCAAACAAAGTAAATTAATCATAGTTCAGCCAAAGTTCTTTGAAGTTAAACTTTGAAAATGCAATATATATATATACATATG
>NW_013913631.1:0-228 GCF_000517525.1 Limulus polyphemus | reverse complement strand
AACACGCTATAAACCACTTCAGTTTGTTAACATACAAGTAGTCCAGAAACCAACAACTATAAACCACTTCAGTTTGTTAACATACAAGTGCTCCAGAAATCAACAACTATAAACAACTTCAGTTTGTCAACAT
The DNA here is from genome assembly GCF_000517525.1 of Limulus polyphemus. Taxonomy (NCBI): domain Eukaryota; kingdom Metazoa; phylum Arthropoda; class Merostomata; order Xiphosura; family Limulidae; genus Limulus; species Limulus polyphemus. Next base: position 95 of record NW_013913631.1, on the reverse strand, counting down.
ACAAGTAGTCCATAAACCAACAGCTATAAACCACTTCAGTTTGTCAACATACAAGTAGTCCAGAAACCAACAGCTATAAACCACTTCAGTTTGTC
>NW_013913630.1:0-228 GCF_000517525.1 Limulus polyphemus | reverse complement strand
ACTATTCTTAACTGAATTATGTATGAATATTTAAAATAAGTTTGTATATTTAGAACTTAAAAAGACACCAAGGAAATTCCTTCGTTCTAAGATTAATATATATGGAAGGTTCACTAAGGTATCGAACTGGTGTATTTAAGTGTTCTTCAAATACCTATAGAATGATAGGTTTCTTTTTTGTGAGTGTAAAACACCTAAATACAACAGTTCGATTTTCGATACCTCACT
>NW_013913629.1:0-229 GCF_000517525.1 Limulus polyphemus | reverse complement strand
TGTTGTTCCATACCAATCATAGAGTGTCTATAATGTCGCATGCCAGTCACACGACGACTATGTTGTTCCATACCAATCATAGAGTGTCTTTGTTGTTCCTTGCCAGTCACAGGACGACTTTGTTGTTCCATACCAATCACAGAGTGCCTATGTTGTTCCTTGCCAGTCACAGGACGACTATGTTGTTCCATACCAATCATAGAGTGTCTATGTAGTCCCTTGCCGATCA
>NW_013913628.1:0-433 GCF_000517525.1 Limulus polyphemus | reverse complement strand
CAAGATTTAACGATACTGTGTACTGTCAATAAGAAGACACAAGATTTAACGATACTGTGTACTGTCAATAAGAAGACACACGATTTAGCAATACTGTGTACTAACAATAAAAAGAGACAAGATTTAACGATACTGTGTACTGTCAATAAGAAGACACAAGATTTAACGATACTGTGTACTGTCAATAACAAGAAACAAGATTTAACGATACTGTGTACTGTCAATAAGGTGTACTGTCAATAAGAAGACACAAGAATTAACGATACTGTGTACTTTCAATAAGACAAGATTTAACGATACTGTGTACTCTCAATAAGAAGAGACACTATTCGACGATAATATGTACTGTCAGTAAGAAAACACAAGATTTAACAATAATGTGTCCTGTCAATAAGAAGACAGAAGATTTAACGACACTGTGTACTGTCAATAA
>NW_013913627.1:0-248 GCF_000517525.1 Limulus polyphemus | reverse complement strand
AATTTGGGAAAAAACATGGGCTATAGCCTTTGGTTTTAGGTGAAAATATGAATTTTTCAGGAAAATGGAAAAAAGTGTTTTTTTGACGCAAAATTAATAGAAAAAAACCCGAAAGTGCTTATTTCGTCGGAAAATACAAAATTGAAACATTATAGCATTGACGAAAAACATTATCTCACTATAAATGCTAAAAAAACGAACTTTCGTTAACCTAGATTAAAAATAATCCAAAAGGTGGAGTTTATATG
>NW_013913626.1:0-228 GCF_000517525.1 Limulus polyphemus | reverse complement strand
TAGCCTTGGTATTTTCGGCGAAAATATAAATTTTTTAAAACTTTAAAAACAGTGCTTTTTAGAAGCACAGTTAATAGAAGAGTAACGGCTAGTATTTATTTCGGTAGAAAATTCAAAACAGAGACACTATATCCTTAACGAAAACGTATCATGTCGCGTCAAAAGCTTAATAAAATAGAACTTTTGTTCATTCAGAGTAAACATAATCCGAAAGGTGGGGTTTACTTT
>NW_013913625.1:0-232 GCF_000517525.1 Limulus polyphemus | reverse complement strand
CAATATCACAGTGAGTTGACAAGTAATATAATATACTGAGAAACAAACAGTAGTTAACAATATCATAGTGAGTTGACAAGTAATATAATATACTGAGAAACAAACAGTAGTTAACAATATGATAGTGATTTGACAAAGTAATATAATATACTGAGAAGCAAACAGTAGTTAACAATATGATAGTGAGTTGACAAGTAATATGATATACTGAGAAACAAACAGTAGTTAACAA
>NW_013913624.1:0-400 GCF_000517525.1 Limulus polyphemus | reverse complement strand
TTATAGAATATTGAGTCTCAACAGTCCCATTATAATAAATGTTTATAGAATAACATTAATAATATGGGAATGTTGAGACTCAGTATTCTATAAACATTTATTATATGGTACTGTTGAGACTCAGTATTCTATAGACATTTATAAATGGGACTGTTGAGACTCAATATTCTATAAAAATGTTTATTGAATACCGAGTCTCAACAGTCCCATATTATAAATGTTTATAGAATACTGAGTCTCAACAGTCCCGTATTATTAATGTCTATAGAATACTGAGTCTCAACAGTCCCGTATTATAAATGTTTATAGAATACTGAGTCTCAACATTCCCGTATTATAAATGTCTATAGAATACTGAGTCTCAACATTCCCGTATTATAAATGTCTATAGAATACTGAG
>NW_013913623.1:0-699 GCF_000517525.1 Limulus polyphemus | reverse complement strand
TTTAACGAAAATCTTGTGGCTTGTTATTGATAGTACACAGTATCGTTAAATCTTTTGGCTTGTTATTGATAGTACACAGTATCGTTAAATCTTGTGTCTTCTTATTGATAGTTCACAGTAAACGATACTGTGTACTATCACTAAAAAGCCACAATATTTTTTACGATACTATGTACTGTGAATAAGAAGCCACAAGATTTAACGATACTGTGTACTGTCAATAAGAAGACACAAGATTTAAATGGTTTGTTAGTATCGTTAAATCTTGTGGCTTCTTTTTGATGGTACACAGTATTGCTAAATCTTGTGTCTTCTTATTGACAGTACACAGTATTGTCGTTAAATCTTGTGGCTTATTAGTATCGTTAAATTTTGTGGCTTCTTATAGACAGTACACAGTATCGTTAAATCATTTATTGATAATACACAATATTGTTAAATCTTGTGGTTTCTTATAGAGAGTACACAGTAAAAGACTCAAGATTTAACAATACTGTGTAGTGTCAATAAGAAGACTTAAGATTTAACAATTCTGTGTACTATCACTAACAAGCCTCACGAGTTAACGATACGGTGCACTATCAACAATAAGCCACACGATTTAACGATACTGTGTACTATCACTATCAAGCCACAAGATTTAACAATACTATGTACTCTCAATAAGAAGCCACAAGATTTAACGATACTGTGTACTGT
>NW_013913622.1:0-226 GCF_000517525.1 Limulus polyphemus | reverse complement strand
ATAACCACCATACTCATCTTTAGCCTTACTCGGTACAACTACTCCATGAACATTTAGGTGTCACTTTATTTACCGAATTTATAACCACCAAATTCATCTTTAGCGTTATTTGGTACAACTACTCCATGAACACTTAGGTGTCACTCTAGTTACCGAATTTATAACCACCATACTCATCTTTAGCCTCACTTGGTACAACTACTCCATGAACACCTAGGTGTAACTC
>NW_013913621.1:0-228 GCF_000517525.1 Limulus polyphemus | reverse complement strand
GGAAAAAGAAAAGGAAACAAGAAGAGAGACAACAGCAGTTGCATGAAAACCTGCAACAGTGGCAACTGGAACAGCAAAATAAACAAGAGAGATTACAGCAGTTGTTGGAGGAAAAAGAAAAGAAACAACAAGAGCGACAACAGCAGTGGCAAGGAAACCTGCAACAGTGGCAGCTCGAACAACAAAATAAACAAGAGAGATTACAGCACTGGTTTGGAGGAGAAAGGA
>NW_013913620.1:0-225 GCF_000517525.1 Limulus polyphemus | reverse complement strand
GACTTAGTAATCATGTTAATCTACCGTGAATTACCTGTTACACAGTTGTTACAATAGGTTAAACACAAGAACACAACATAGTTTTAATGTGTTAGACACACGTCAATCTAAAGACTTAGTAATCATGTTAATCTACACGTGAATTACCTGTTACACAGTTGTTACAATAAGTTAAACACAATAACACAACACTGTTTTAATGTGTTAGAAACACGTCAATCTAAA
>NW_013913619.1:0-409 GCF_000517525.1 Limulus polyphemus | reverse complement strand
TGGGATGAAGACAGTTTCTGTTTAATGTGGTTAGCTGTAAGGGGAAGACAGCTTCTGTTTAATGTGGTTAGCTGTAAGGGGAAGATAGTTGCTGTCCAATAGTGGTTAGCTGTAAGGGGAAGACAGTTTCTGTTTAATGTGGTTAGCTGTAAGAGGAAGACAGTTTCTATTTAATGTGGTTCTTTTTTGCCTGTTTATGATAAAAAAATAAGGATTCTATTTGGTATATCAGAATACATTAACAGTGTGATAACATTTAGCATATCAGAACACGTTAACAGTATGATACTGTGTGATAACATTTAGCATATCGGAACACGTTAACAGTGTGGTACTGTGTGATAACATCTGGTATATCAGAACACGTTAACAGTGTGGTACTGTGTGATAACATTTACATATCAGAACA
>NW_013913618.1:0-502 GCF_000517525.1 Limulus polyphemus | reverse complement strand
GTGTTGTTCAAAGCAAGAAACAACCGAAAGACTTACTCCTGTCAGTATCAGAATAGATACAACAACACATTTTGTGGTAAGTATTTAATGTGTTTTTGTATCTAACATGGTACCGACACGGGTTGTTGTAAGTCTTAAATGTGTTGTTGTATGTAGCCTGGTACAGGCAAGAGTTGTTGAAAGTATCTAATGTGTTGCTGTTTCTATCCTGGAACGGGCCGGGGTAGTTGTAAGTCTTTAATGTGTTGTTGTATCTAACCTGGTACTGGCAAGGTGTTGTTGTATCTAACCTGGTACTGACAGGAGTTGTTATAAGTCTGTATTGTGTTATTGTTTCTGGCTTTGAACGGACAGGGGTTGTTGAAAGTATTTAATGTTTTGTTGTATCTAACTTGGTACAGGCAGGAGTTGTTATAAGTCTGTATTGTGTTGATGTTTCTAGTTTTGAACGGGCAGGGGTGGTTGTAAGTCTTTTATGTGTTGTTGTATCTAATCTGATACT
>NW_013913617.1:0-344 GCF_000517525.1 Limulus polyphemus | reverse complement strand
GGAGATATGGTACTTATAACTAACTTGTGTTTCATACACGGATATATGGTACTTATATAACCTTGTATTTCATACACGGATATATGATACTTATAAACTAACTTGTGTTTCATACACGAATATATGGTACTTATAACTAGCTTGTGTTTCATACACGGAGATACGATACTTATAACTAACTTGTGTTTCATACATGGAGATATGGTACTTATAACTAACTTGTGTTTCATACACGGATATATGGTACTTATAACTAACTTGTGTTTCATACACGGATATATGGTACTTATAACTAACTTGTGTTTCATACACGGTGATATGGTACTTATAACTAATTTGTGTTT
>NW_013913616.1:0-228 GCF_000517525.1 Limulus polyphemus | reverse complement strand
CTAGTTACCGAATTTATAACCACCATACTCATCTTTAGCCTTACTTGGTACAACTACTCCATGAACAACTAGGTGTAACTCTAGTTATTGAATATGTAACCCCGTACTCATCTTTAGCTTTATTTGGTACAACAAATCCACAAACATCTAGGCGTAGCTCTAGTTAACGAATTTATAACCACCATACTCATCTTTAGCGTTATTTGGTACAACAACTCCATGAACACA
>NW_013913615.1:0-228 GCF_000517525.1 Limulus polyphemus | reverse complement strand
GATTTAGCGATACTGTGTACTATCAATAACAAGCCATAAGATTGAACGATACTGTGTACTATCAATAACAAGCCACAAGATTTAACGAAACTGTGTACTGTCAATAAGAAGACACATGATTTAACGATACTGTGTACTATCAATAACAAGCCATAAGATTCAGCGATACTGTGTACTATCAATAACTAGGCACAAGATTTAACGAAACTGTGTATTGTCAATAAGAAG
>NW_013913614.1:0-228 GCF_000517525.1 Limulus polyphemus | reverse complement strand
CTAGGTCTACATTATATGCCTATACATCCGATATTCAAGTATTCTCAATTTATAATTCTATCGAATAAATAGTTTTAGTAGATTATATATAACAGGATTATATATATATTACTTGAATTGCCCCTCAGTGACACAGCGGTAATTTTGGGAACTTAGAACGCTAGAATCCGGGTTTCGATACCCGTGAGGGCAGAGCACATATATCCCATTGTGTTGCATTGTGCATAA
>NW_013913613.1:0-228 GCF_000517525.1 Limulus polyphemus | reverse complement strand
ATATAATTGCTTTTCTCGTGTAGCTACTTCGATTAAATCTAACAATGTTGCTTGAGCTTTATTTGCTTCGTTTACATGTTGCCTAGCTGCATTACTATACAACCCTCGCTAATACTCAGATTTTAGAGTATCCTGCAACATATCCTCGCTAGGACGAGCTTATAAGCTCCGCGTAACCTATTACCTAACTCCTGTAGCTTGTGCCCGAAAACTAGTACTGAAGCATCT
>NW_013913612.1:0-228 GCF_000517525.1 Limulus polyphemus | reverse complement strand
AAAATGCAACATTTTCTAGCAGAACTAGACAACTGGTAACTTGTTGATGCTAACTGACATTATGTGACAAACTTGATGACAGTATGTGACATTTTATAACAAACTGAGAACTTGTTGATAAAGTGCAACATTTTCTAGCAGAACTAGACAACTGGTAACTTAATTGACAATAAATGACATTTTCTGATATAGATAGCTTTTAAGGAATTCAATTTTGATTATTACATT
>NW_013913611.1:0-228 GCF_000517525.1 Limulus polyphemus | reverse complement strand
TCCAAAATATTCATCTTTAGCGTTACTTGGTACAACTACTCCATGAACACTAAGGTGTAACTCTAGTTACCGAATTTATAACCACCATTTTCATCTTAAGCCTTACTTGGTACAACTTCCACATGAACACCTAGGTGTAACTATAGTTACCAAATTTATAATCACCATACAAATCTTTAGCATTACTTGGTACAACTACTCTATGAACACCTACGTGTAACTCTAGTT
>NW_013913610.1:0-225 GCF_000517525.1 Limulus polyphemus | reverse complement strand
TTTGCCGTCTTCTCGTTTCTATTTTTTTTTCTATCCCACTCTCTGACACCAGTTTGTTACTATCTCGGTTCGTTTAATTAATTTTCCGTAAATTCGTTCCGACGAAACTTTAGCGACACAAGTCCTTTCTTAAATAAAACTGGTTTATTCTTTCTGAATATAACTTTGCGATACACTTAATTTCAACAATCGCGCTAAAACAAACGCTATAACAACGAACGTTAA
>NW_013913609.1:0-228 GCF_000517525.1 Limulus polyphemus | reverse complement strand
TTCCACGAAAACCTAGGAGTAACTCTAGTTACCAAATTTGTAACCACCTTACTCATCTGTAGCGTTAGTTGGTATAAAAACTCCAGGAATACCTAGGTGTAACTCTAGTTAACGAATTTATAACCACCATACTCATTTTTAGCCTTACTTGGTACAACTACTCATGGACACCTAGGTGTAACTAAAGTTACAGAATGTATAACCAACATAATCATCTTTAGCGTTATT
>NW_013913608.1:0-228 GCF_000517525.1 Limulus polyphemus | reverse complement strand
GTGTACTGTCAATAAGAAGACACAAGATTTAACGATACTGTGTACTGTCAATAAGAAGACAATAGATTTAACAATACTGTGTACTATCAATAAGAAGACACACGATTTAGTCAATACTGTGTACTATCAATAAAAAGACACAATATTTAACGATACTGTGTACTGTCAATAAGAAGACACAAGATTTAATGATACTGTGTACTGTCAATAAGAAGACACAAGATTTAA
>NW_013913607.1:0-229 GCF_000517525.1 Limulus polyphemus | reverse complement strand
ACTCCACCTTTTCGATTCTTTTTTACCCTGGGTTATGGAATGATCAAATTTTTTTTAGTTTTTCACGGAATATAATATTTTTCGTTGATGCTAAAATGTCTCAATTTCTAGATTTACTACGTAATAAGCACTATCAGATATTTTACTATTAATTTTGCGTCAAAACAGGACATTTTTCCATTTTCCAAAAAAATTCATATTTTCACCGAAAAGTCTAGGCTATAGCCCA
>NW_013913606.1:0-228 GCF_000517525.1 Limulus polyphemus | reverse complement strand
TTTTATTTGTGAACTTTTGTTTAATAACTGTAATACCAGATATCAGTCATTGTTATAATGTTGCCTAGATACCTACTTTAAAGCAGTGTTCCACAGTTAAACAAATTTTCAATGCTCAGTACACTGTTACCCAATGAAGTTTCCTGTAAGAGGGCTGAAAGCTCGTAAGTAAAAGTATTTTAACACAGAGAAAAGTCGTATATAATCTACATATTAATTTACCTAAAC
>NW_013913605.1:0-229 GCF_000517525.1 Limulus polyphemus | reverse complement strand
GCACCAAGAGTAATAAGTAAATTGTTTATCGGCGAGTGGTTTGTTTGTTTGAAGTAAAAAACAAAGTTAAAAACAAAGCTACACAATGGGTTATCTGTGCTCTGACAACCACGGGTATCGAAACTCGGTTTCTAGCGTTGTAAGTCCGCAGACAAACCGCCGTGCCACTGGGGGGTGGGGGGGATCAACGAATGTTATGTCGTAGAAAAGAAATATATATATATAACAT
>NW_013913604.1:0-228 GCF_000517525.1 Limulus polyphemus | reverse complement strand
AGCCACTCCACGAACTCCTAGGTGTAACTCTAGTTACAGAACTTATAACCACCATACTCATCTTTAGCCTTACTTGGTACAACTACTCCATGAACAATTAGGTTTAACTCTGGTTACCGAATTTATAACCCCCATACTCATCTTTAAGCTTACTTGGTGCAACTACTCCAGGAACACTTAGGTTTAACTCTGGTTACCGAATTTATAACCCCATACTCATCTTTAGCG
>NW_013913603.1:0-227 GCF_000517525.1 Limulus polyphemus | reverse complement strand
CAATATAGTAATGTTGCAATTTCCTTCAGAAAGTGTTTAAAGTTCTACATCAACAAAGTAAATTAATGCTAGAAAATTCTTGAACACAATTCATTGTAAAACTCAATAAGATGAATTCTAACAATATGTTTGCTGGCTTTTTTTAAGCTCAACTATGGGCAAAGGATTATTTGATATGGTAGCTAACTTTATACATTGTAATGATAATAAACATAGCTAATAGCTAG
>NW_013913602.1:0-228 GCF_000517525.1 Limulus polyphemus | reverse complement strand
CTATTCAAAGAGCCCGTGCTTCCTAATGTTTCCGTAATTGAAATGTATAAGCCAAATATGGTGAAATTAATCACTGTCCGATGACAACTCGCACTTTTGAGAACGACCTTACATGAAAGCAGTTTATAGGCAGATCTGTTTTGTGTATTCCATAAAACTCTCTGAATTTAAAGCTAGAGAACTTGTCTTTCAAGCTTCGTCTCGAGAATCATCTTCGAAATGTCAAAA
>NW_013913601.1:0-334 GCF_000517525.1 Limulus polyphemus | reverse complement strand
GTTATATGGTATGAAAGCCAGTACTTTCTCTTGTCGGCATTGTTATATGGTATGAAAGCCAGTACTTTCTCTTGTCGGCTTTGTTATATGGTATGAAAGCCAGTACTTTCTCTTGTCGGCATTGTTATATGGTATGAAAGCCAGTACTTGCTCTTGTCGGCATTGTTATAATATATAGGTATGAAAGCCAGTACTTTCTCTTGTCGGCATTGTTATATGGTATGAAAGCCAGTACTTGCTCTTGTCGGCATTGTTATATGATATGAAAGCCAGTACTTGTTCTTGTCGGCTTTGTTATATGGTATGAAAGCCAGTACTTTCTCTTGTCGGCATT
>NW_013913600.1:0-228 GCF_000517525.1 Limulus polyphemus | reverse complement strand
AGAATCTGCAGTGAAAGTAACATAACGAATTAAAATGACAGAATCTGCAATGAAAGTGACCTAACAAACTAAAGTGGCACAGAATCTGCAGTGAAAGTAACCTAACAAACTAAAATGACAGAATCTGCAATGAAAGTGACCTAACAAACTAAAATGGCACAGAATCTCAGTGAAAGTAACCTAACAAACTAAAATGGCACAGAATCTCAGTGAAAGTAACCTAACAAA
>NW_013913599.1:0-359 GCF_000517525.1 Limulus polyphemus | reverse complement strand
ACCAGCCACTAACCATTTGTACTGAAAGACCTACCAGCAACTATCCATTTGTATTGAAAGACCTACCAGCCACTATCCATCTGTATAAAAAGACCTACCAGCCACTATCCATATGTATTAAAAGACCTACCAGCCAATATCCATCTGTATTAAAAGACCTACCAGTCACTATCCATCTGTATTAAAAGACCTACCAGCCACTATCCATCTGTATTAAAAGACCTACCCAATATATACGGATAGTGGCTAATAGGTCTTTTAATATAGATGGATAGTAAATGGTAGGTCTTTATGATAGATGGGTAGTGGCTGGTAGGTATTTTATTATTGATGGATAATGGCTAAAAGACCTACCAGCC
>NW_013913598.1:0-228 GCF_000517525.1 Limulus polyphemus | reverse complement strand
ATACTTTTATAGAGACATGAATACGATGTTTAATACTTTTATAGAGACATGTATACCTGTTTTGTACATGTATGCCTTATACTTAATGGGGAACATTGAAGGTGTGATATGTATAGGTATGCCTTATACTTAATGGGGAACATTGAAGGTGTGATATGTATAGGTATACCTTATACTTAATGGGGAACATTGAAGGTGTGATATGTATAGGTATGCCTTATACTAGAT
>NW_013913597.1:0-227 GCF_000517525.1 Limulus polyphemus | reverse complement strand
CTACACCGTCTAAACTGTGAGAAGTAAACACGAGACTACACCGTCTAAACTGTGAGAGGTAAACACAAGACTACACCGTCTAAACTGTGAGAAGTAAACACAAGACTACACGGTCTAAACTGTGAGAAGTAAACACAAGACTACACCGTCTAAACTGTGAGAAGTAAACATAAGACTACACCGTTTAAACTGTGAGAAGTAAACACAAGACTACACCGTCTAATATG
>NW_013913596.1:0-251 GCF_000517525.1 Limulus polyphemus | reverse complement strand
AGAAAAATGAATATGAAGTAACCGCTATACCATACTAGAAGGTTACTTCATATTCATTGTTATACCATACTAGAATGTTACTTCATATTCATTGTTATACCCTACTAGAACGTTACTTCATATTCATTGTTATACCATATTAGAATATTACTTCATATTCATTGTTATACCATACTAGAAGGTTACTTCATATTCATTGTTATACCATACTGGAACGTTACTTCATATTCATTGTTATACCACACTAGAAT
>NW_013913595.1:0-348 GCF_000517525.1 Limulus polyphemus | reverse complement strand
CTTACAACTCCCATCTTGTCCTGACATGACAAAATATGACGCTAGTTATACAGGACAAGATGTTTGACAAAATATGATGCTAGTTATATGTGAAAGCTCTACCTGTAAGACAAGATGTGGGTTTGACATATAACTAGCATCATATTTTGTCAAATCAAGCTATACCTTACAACTCCCATTTGTCCTGACATATAATTAGCATCATATTTTGTCAAATCAAGCTCAACCTTACAACTCCCATCTTGTCCTGACATGTAACTAGCGCCATATTTTGTCAATAAAAGCTCTACCGTACAACTCACATCTTGTGCTGACATATAACTAGGATCATATTTTGTCAAATCAAGC
>NW_013913594.1:0-746 GCF_000517525.1 Limulus polyphemus | reverse complement strand
CTTACTGAAAGTACACAGAATCGTTAAATCTTGTGTCTTCTTATTGACAGTACACAGTATCGTTAAATCTAAGAAGACACAAGATTTAACGATACTGTGTACTATCTATAAAAAGACACAACTGAAAGTACACAGAATCGTTAAATCTTGTGTTTTCTTATTGACAGTACACAGTATCGTTAAATCTTGTGTCTTCTTATTGACAGTACACAGTTTTGTTAAATCTTGTGTCTTCTTATTGACAGTACACAGTATGGGTAAATCTTGTTTCTTCTTATTGAAAGTACACAGAATCGTTAAATCTTGTGTCTTCTTATTGACAGTACACAGTATCGTTAAATCTTGGTTAAATCTTGTGTCTTTTTATAGATAGTACACAGAATCGTTAAATCTTGTGTCTTCTTATTGACAGTACACAGTATTCTTAAATCTTTTGTCTTCTTATTGAAAGTACACAGAATCGTTAAATCTTGTGTCTTCTTATTGACAGTACACAGATTTAACGATAAAGACACAAGCTTATTAAAAGTACACAGTATCGTTAAATCTTGTGTCTTCTTATTGACAGTACACAATATCGTTAAATCTTGTGTCTTCTTATTGACAATACACAGTATCGTTAAATCTTGTGCCTTTTTATTGATAGTACACAGTATTGCTAAATCGTGTGTCTTCTTATTGACAGTACACAGTATTGTTAAATATTGAGTCTTCTTATTGACAGTACACAGTATTCTTAAATATTT
>NW_013913593.1:0-228 GCF_000517525.1 Limulus polyphemus | reverse complement strand
AATTATAACGCGCAGAATTCCTTATTCAAAACTATAGATAACATAAACACATGGCTCAACATTCCTTATTCCAAAATGTAGAAACAATAAGTACAAGGCTCAACATTCCTTCTTCCAAACTGTAGAAACAATAAGTACAAAGCTAACATTCGTTATTTGAAATTATAGAAACAATAAGTACAAAGCTAACATTCGTTATTCCAAACTATAGAAAAAATAAGTACAAGG
>NW_013913592.1:0-228 GCF_000517525.1 Limulus polyphemus | reverse complement strand
TTCGGACAAATAATGCATGTATTTCTTACATTCAGTACTATAAATCATGTGATTAATGTTCTTAACTCAGTTACTTCAGAGTGTTTTAGGTAGTAATGAGATCGAGTTAGACATTATTGTTAAGATTCGGCAATAATGCATGTATTTCTTACATTCAGTACTATAAATCATGTGATTAATGTTCTCAACTCAGTTACTTCAGAGTGTTTCAGGTAGTAATGAGATCAA
>NW_013913591.1:0-228 GCF_000517525.1 Limulus polyphemus | reverse complement strand
CACTAGCCTAGAGAGACAATTATACACACGTCAGGAACAGAATCAATACATATACTAGTCTAGAGGACAATTATACACACGTCAGGAATAGAATCAATACATACATTAGCCTAGAGAGAGACAATTATACACACTTCAGGAACAGAATCAATACATACATTAGCCTAGAGAGACAATTATACACACTTCAGGAACAGAATCAATACATACATTAGCCTAGAGAGAGAC
>NW_013913590.1:0-226 GCF_000517525.1 Limulus polyphemus | reverse complement strand
AGTATGCTTAAGCCGACTTCATGCTATAGCACTGACTAATATACTATTTTTAGCCCTTATCTTATGATCTTCTTTTGTACCTTTTTAGTCTGCACTACTTTATGACAACAGCTGGTATGCTTTAGCCGACTTCATGCTATAGCACTGACTAATATACTATTTTTAGCTCTTATCTTATGATCTTCTTTTGTACCTTTTTAGTCTGCACTACTTTATGACAATAGCT
>NW_013913589.1:0-228 GCF_000517525.1 Limulus polyphemus | reverse complement strand
GTGTTTAAAGTATTTAAGAAACACACTTTTACATAAACTCATGCAGTGTTTAAAGTATTTAAGAAACACACTTTCACATAAACTCATGCAGTGTTTAAAGTATTTAAGAAACACTTTCACATAAACTCATGCAGTGTTTAAAGTATTTAAGAAACACTTTCACATAAACTCATTCAGTGTTTAAAGTATTTAAGAAACACTTTCACATAAACTCATGCAGTGTTTAAA
>NW_013913588.1:0-228 GCF_000517525.1 Limulus polyphemus | reverse complement strand
TCAATAATCCACTTAACATTCATATTGTACTCGGTGACCACTGATTGGACAGATAACTAGTCAATAATCCACTTAACATACGTATTCAACTCGGTGACCACTGTTTGGACAGATTACTTGTCAATAATCCACTTAAACTTCGTATTGAACTCGGTGACCACTGATTGGACAGATAACTAGTAAATAATCCACTTAACATTCGTATTGTACTCGGTGACCACTGTTTAG
>NW_013913587.1:0-231 GCF_000517525.1 Limulus polyphemus | reverse complement strand
AAAAATACTTGGAAGTTCAGTTATCTCTCAATAGATGGAGAAAAAATTAAGAAAAATACTTGGAAGTTTAATTATCTCTCAATAGATGGAGAAAAAATTAAGAAAAATACTTGGAAGTTTAATTATCTCTCAATAGATGGAGAAAAAATTAAGAAAAATACTTGGAAGTTCAGTTATCTCTCAATAGATGGAGAAATAAATAATAAGGAAAAATACTTGGAAGTTCAATTA
>NW_013913586.1:0-278 GCF_000517525.1 Limulus polyphemus | reverse complement strand
AATGACAAGCTAGTCATGGTTTAGGGATTACTTAATACTAAACTTCAAGGTCACGACAAGCTAGTCAGTATAAATCTTTAGGGATTACCTAATACTAAATTTCAAGATAATGACAAGCTAGTCAAGGTTTAGGAATTACTTAATACTAAACTTCAAGGTCATGACAAGCTAGTCAAGGTTTAGGAATTACTTAATACTAAACTTCAAGGTCATGACAAGCTAGTCAAGGTTTAGGGATTACTTAATACTAAACTTCAAGGTCATGACAAGCTAGTCAA
>NW_013913585.1:0-228 GCF_000517525.1 Limulus polyphemus | reverse complement strand
GATGGGTGGTATATATATATAAAAAGTCAAACTATTCATCGTTAGAACAAAGATGGGTGGTATACATGTTTAAAACGTCGAACTATTCATCGTTACAACAAAGACAGATAGTATACGAGTTAAAAAAGTCAAACTATTAATCGTTAGAACAAAGATGGGTGGTATACATGTTTAAAACGTCGAACTATTCATCGTTAGAACAAAGATGGGTGGTATACATGTTAAAAA
>NW_013913584.1:0-243 GCF_000517525.1 Limulus polyphemus | reverse complement strand
TAGTTGTGCCAAGTAAAAGCTAAAGATGAGTATGGTGGTTATAAATTGTTTAACTAGAGTTACACCTAGGTGTTCGTGGAGTTGTTGTACCAAATAACGCTAAAGATGAGTATGGGGGTTATAAATTCGGTAACCAGAGTTAAACCTAAGTGTTCATGGAGTAGTTGTACCAAGTAAGGCTAAAGATGAGTATGGTGGTTATAAATTCTGTAACTAGAGTTACACCTAGGTGTTCATGGAGTA
>NW_013913583.1:0-228 GCF_000517525.1 Limulus polyphemus | reverse complement strand
ACCTCAAATCACATACTTACCCCAAATCACATACCTCAAATCACATACTTACCTCAAATCACATACTTACCCCAAATCACATACTTACCTCAAATCACACATACTTACCCCAAATCAAATACCTCAAATCACATACTAACCCCAAATCACATACTTACCTCAAATCACATACTTACCCCAAATCGCATACTTATCCCAAATCACATACTTACCCCAAATCACATACTT
>NW_013913582.1:0-228 GCF_000517525.1 Limulus polyphemus | reverse complement strand
ACAGAAAGGAATACATTCAAGAAAAAACATCTTTAATAATGTACATTACAGAAAAACGGTAATTAAAGTGAAGAAACTGGAGCGATATAAACACTTTAAAATTGCATAAGTATAGAAAATTTTTAAAATGATATGAAAAATTCAAAACAGAGAGATAGATATGACAAACACATATATACCAAAAATAACTCTACAGAACAGACGACATGTGATTTAATACTTCACATT
>NW_013913581.1:0-228 GCF_000517525.1 Limulus polyphemus | reverse complement strand
CGCTCGACTCACAATCCGAGGGTCGCGGGTTCGAATCCCCGTCACACCAAACATGCTCGCTCTTTCAGCCGTGGGGGCGTTATAATGTGACGGTCAATCACACTATTCGTTGGTAAAAGAGTAGCCCAAGAGTTGGCGGTGGGTGGTGATGACTAGGTGCCTTCCCTCTAGGGACGGCTAGCGCAGATAGCCCTCGTGTAGCTTTGCGCGAAACTCAAAAACAAACAA
>NW_013913580.1:0-228 GCF_000517525.1 Limulus polyphemus | reverse complement strand
CTGATACAATACCACACGGTATATAATCCTTACATTCTAGCCCAGCTGATACAATACCACACGGTATATAATCCTTACATTCTAGTCCAGCTGACACAATACCACACGGTATATAATCCTTACATTATAACCCAGCTGATACAATACCACACGGTATATAATCCTTACATTCTAGCCCAGCTGATACAATACCACACGGTATATAATCCTTACATTCTAATCTAGGTG
>NW_013913579.1:0-274 GCF_000517525.1 Limulus polyphemus | reverse complement strand
CTAGTTACCGAATGTGTAACCCCATACTCATCTTTAGCGTTATTTGGTGCAACAACTCCACGAACACGTAGGTGTAACTCTAGTTACTGAATTTATAACCACCATTTTCATCTTAAACCTTACTTGTTACAACTACTCCATAAAAACCTAAGTGTAACTATAGTTACACGAATTTATAACCATAATACTCATCTTTAGCCTTACTTCGTCCATTTACTTCATGAACATGTAGGTGTAACTCTAGATTCCGAATTTATAACCACCATACTCATCT
>NW_013913578.1:0-268 GCF_000517525.1 Limulus polyphemus | reverse complement strand
TGTTTAATCAGAAGATATATATATATATGGCAAACAAAAATATATCGTTGTGAATTTATAATAAGAAGATTTTTTTACCTTATCTATATATATATATATCGTTCTAAATCTTTAATCACAAGATATAATTACCATATATATATCGTTCTAAATGTTTACTCAGAAGTTTTTATTTAACATATAGATATGTATATCGTTGTGAATGTTTAACCAGAAATTTTATTTACCATATATATATATCGTTATAAATTTGTAATCAGAAGTTTTT
>NW_013913577.1:0-228 GCF_000517525.1 Limulus polyphemus | reverse complement strand
CCACTGAAACCTCCAGAACATAAGAAGATAAACCCGTTACAGTCGATTTGTTGATACTACATATATTTTAACATAGTATTGTTAGGTTTAAAGAAATCTAAACAAATTTATCTTCTAACCTGAAACATCCACTTAGTTTCAAGTGTTGGTTTAAGTCCACTGAAACCTCCAGAACATAAGAAGATAAACCCGTTACAGTCGATTTGTTGATACTACATATATTTTATT
>NW_013913576.1:0-231 GCF_000517525.1 Limulus polyphemus | reverse complement strand
ATCCACATAATTGGAAAATCTTGATAAATACTACATTTATAGACGGCTAAAGTGGATATTAGTGTATTAATCAGTTGAGGATAAAATAAAGATTATCCACGTAATTGGATAATGTTGAAAAATACTACATTTATAGACGGCTAAAGTGGATGTTAGTGTTATTAATCAGTTGAGGATAAAATAAAGATTATCCACATAATTGGATAATGTTGACAAATACTACATTTATAG
>NW_013913575.1:0-228 GCF_000517525.1 Limulus polyphemus | reverse complement strand
GTAAGAAGTATTATTCAGTTTCATGTATCTTACGTTTCACTTTTTCAGGCTTCATGACACTTGTGAATGAGGGGGTAAGTAGTATTATTCAGTTTCATGTATCTTACGTTTCACTTTTTCAGGCTTCATGACACTTGTGAATGAGGGGGTAAGTAGTATTATTCAGTTTCATGTATTTTACGTTTCACTTTTTCAGGCTTCATGACACTTGTGAATGAGAGGTAAGTA
>NW_013913574.1:0-572 GCF_000517525.1 Limulus polyphemus | reverse complement strand
CAATATTAGAAACCCTATTATAATTATGTTAGGGTACAATATTAGAAACCCTATTATAATTATGTTACGCTACAATATTAGAAACCCTATTATAATTATGTTAGGGTACAATATTAGAAACCCTATTATAATTATGTTAGGATACCCCTAACATAATTATAATAGGGTTTCTAATCTTGTACCCTAACATAATTATAATAGGGTTTCTAATATTTACAAGATTAGAAACCCTATTATAATTATGTTAGGGTACAATATTAGAAACCCTATTATAATTATGTTAGGGTACAGATTTTATCGATAGCTTGTCTAACATATATATATATATATATATAACTATATAGGAAACGTTACTGAGACGGGGTCTTCCAGAAATCATGCTACGACATAACATATACTGTTATACAGTGGATATTATATAAAACAGAAACGTTACTGAGACGGGGTCTTCCAGAAATCATGCTACGACATAACATATACTGTTATACAGTGGATATTATATAAAACAGAAACGTTACTGAGACGGGGTCTTCCAGAAATCATGCTACGACATAACATATACTGTTATACAG
>NW_013913573.1:0-228 GCF_000517525.1 Limulus polyphemus | reverse complement strand
TTCTTATTTCAGTTGTTCTTAATGTATCAAGCGTCTATATGCAAAGAAAAGCCAAAAACTATGGTTTTTATCATTAAACAAAGATATAGCCTAAAGATGCTTTGCGGGCTTTACAGCATAACCAGGTTTCATTCGCTTGGGCCCCTTGGCAGTTGCCCCCTTTGCCCCCCCCCCCCTGTCGGCGCCTGACTACATCCATTATAGTAACATACCACGAACTCTTAATAA
>NW_013913572.1:0-228 GCF_000517525.1 Limulus polyphemus | reverse complement strand
CGTTAAAGCTTGTGTCTTCTTATTGACTGGACACATTATTGTTAAATCTTGTGTTCCTTAATGACAGTACACAATATCGTTGAATATTGTGACTTCTTATTGACAGTACACAGTATTGTTAAATCTTGTGTGTTCTTATTGATAGTACACAGTATTTATAAATCTTTTGTCTTCTTGTTGACAGAACACAGTTTTGTTAAATCTTGTGTCTTCTTATGGACAGCACAC
>NW_013913571.1:0-228 GCF_000517525.1 Limulus polyphemus | reverse complement strand
TTATACTATTGGTTATATATTGTTTGTAGGTTCCCTATATAAGGTATGTTATATCGTTTATTTATTGTTCCTTTCAGTTATACTATTGGTTATATATTGTTTGTAGGTTCCCTATATAAGGTATGTTATCTGCTTTATTTATAGTTCTATTCTGAAACACCATTGGTTATAAATTATTTGTAGGTTCCTTATATAAGGTATGTTTTCTTGTTTATTTATTGTTCCTTT
>NW_013913570.1:0-515 GCF_000517525.1 Limulus polyphemus | reverse complement strand
CTGTGTACTGTCAATAAGAAGACACAATATTCAACCATAATGTGTACTGTCAATAAGAAGACACACGATTTAACAATACTGTGTACTATCAATAAAAGACAGAAATTTAACGATACTGTGTACTGTCTTGTGTCTTTTTATTGATAGTACACAGTATTGTTAAATCGTGTGTCTACTTATTGACAGTAAACAGTTTTGTTAAATCTTATGTCTTCTTATTCAGTATCGTTAAATCCGTTAAATCTTGTGTCTTCTTATTGACAGTACACAGTATCGTTAAATCTTGTGTCTTCTTATCTTATTGACAGTACAGAATATCGTTAAATCTTGTGTCTTCTTATTGACAGTACACAGTATCGTTAAATCTTGTGTCTTCTTATTGATAGTACACAGTATTGTTAAATCTTGTGTCTTCTTATTGACAGTACACAGTATTGTTAAATCTTGTGTATTCTTATTGAAAATACTGTGTACGTGTCTTCTTATTGACAAAGATTTAACTATACTGTGTACTG
>NW_013913569.1:0-228 GCF_000517525.1 Limulus polyphemus | reverse complement strand
GTTAAATCTTGTGTTTTCATATCGACAGTACACAGTATTGTTAAATATTGTGTCTTCTTATTGAAAGCACACAGTAGCGTTAAAACTTGCGTTTTCTTATTGACAGTACAGAGTATTGTTAAATTTTGTGTCTTCTTATTGACACTACACAGTATTGTTAAATTTTTATGTCTTCTTCTTGACAGTACACAGTATCGTTAAATCTTGTGTCTTCTTATTGACAGTTCC
>NW_013913568.1:0-410 GCF_000517525.1 Limulus polyphemus | reverse complement strand
CTGGTATGTCTTTTAATATAGGTGGATAGTGGCTGGTAGGTCTTTTAATACAGATGGATAGTGGCTGGTAGGTCTTTTAATACAAACTATCCATATATAATAAAAGACCTACCAGCCACTATCCATCGTATTAAAAGACCTACCAGCCACTATCCAGGCTGGTAGGTCTTTCATTATATATGGATAGTGGCTGGTAGGTCTTTCATGATATACGGATAGTGGCTGGTAGGTCTTTCATAAGATGGATAGTGGCTGGATAGGTCTATCATTATATATGGATAGTGGTCTGGTAGGTCTTTAATTACTAGATGGATAGTGGCTATTAGGCTTTTAATACAGATGGATAGTGGCTGTAGGTCTTTCATTATATATGGATAGTGGCTGTATAGGTCTATCATTATATATGGATA
>NW_013913567.1:0-228 GCF_000517525.1 Limulus polyphemus | reverse complement strand
GAAGGCGAGGTAACTTTAATCAGATATTCTATAACTGGCGAAGGCGAGGTAACTTTAATCAGATATTGTATAACTGGTGGAGATAAGGTAACTTTATACAGATATTGTATAACTGGTGAAGGTGAGGTAACTTTAATCAGATATTCTATAACTGGTGGAGGCGAGGTAACTTTAATCAGATATTGTATAACTGGTGGAGGCGAGGCTTTAATCAGATATTCTATAACT
>NW_013913566.1:0-228 GCF_000517525.1 Limulus polyphemus | reverse complement strand
TTCATCTTTAGCCTTACTTGGTACAACTACTCTATGAACACTTAGGTGTAACTCTAGTTACAGAATTTATAACCACCATACTCATCTTTAGCCTTACTTGGTACACTACTCCATGAACAATTTGATGTAACTCTAGTTACTTTATTTATAACCAACATACTCGTCTTTAGCCTTACCTTTTACAACTGCACCATGAACACCTAGGTTTAACTCGAGTTACTGAATTTA
>NW_013913565.1:0-228 GCF_000517525.1 Limulus polyphemus | reverse complement strand
CAGAATTCATTGGGAAACATCTATAGAGTTAGTTGTACAAGGTACAACTAGACGGTAGGATTCATCGGGAAACATCTACACAGTTAGTTGTACAAGGTACATCTAGACGGTAGGATTCATTGGGAAACATATACACAGTAAGTTGTACAAGGTACATCTAGACGGTAGGATTCATTGGGAAACATATACAGCAAGTTGTACAAGGTACATCCAGACGGCAGGATTCAT
>NW_013913564.1:0-230 GCF_000517525.1 Limulus polyphemus | reverse complement strand
AACAATTTCTTTACTTTTAGTAGTAGCACCACTGTATAAAAAATACGAACGACATCAG
Source organism: Limulus polyphemus (assembly GCF_000517525.1). Taxonomy (NCBI): domain Eukaryota; kingdom Metazoa; phylum Arthropoda; class Merostomata; order Xiphosura; family Limulidae; genus Limulus; species Limulus polyphemus. The sequence goes on along the minus strand of NW_013913564.1, from coordinate 172 downwards.
GACTGATGTTCGACTGAAACACCAAGAACATCCGAGGGGCTGTTACTGCACTTTTAGTAACAATAAAATCTGAAAACTGCAAAGATAAGACTCGAAATGGAATGTTTGTAGTATCACTAAATATTAAAATCATAAATAATATTCAACGTTAAACTGGTACACAATTAAAATC
>NW_013913563.1:0-228 GCF_000517525.1 Limulus polyphemus | reverse complement strand
TATCTAATAAAAATAAAATAAGCATCTTTAATATGCTAATATTAGTCATTTAGATATAGTTCATCATCAAGTGTCATATCTAATAAAAATAAAATAAGTATCTTTAATATGCTAATATTAGTCATTTAGATATAGTTCATCATCAAGTGTCATATCTAATAAAAATAAAATAAGTGTCTTTAATATGCTAATATTAGTCATTTAGATATAGTTCGTCATCAAGTGTCA
>NW_013913562.1:0-228 GCF_000517525.1 Limulus polyphemus | reverse complement strand
CTTTACAAAATACACAAAATTAAATACTTGTCACAGTTAAGATGTGGGTATGGTTAAACTACAAAATACACAAACTTAAATACTTATCACAGTTAAGATGTGGGTATGGTTAAACTTTACAAAATACACAAAATTAAATACTTATCACAGTTAAGATGAGGGTATGGTTAAACTACAAAATACACAAAATTAAATACTTATCACAGTTAAGATGTGGGTATGGTTAAA
>NW_013913561.1:0-228 GCF_000517525.1 Limulus polyphemus | reverse complement strand
TTAGATTGGTTTGGTGTAATTTGTTTTCTTCAATCAACAACATTTTACTGTATGATTGTTAATGGAATGTGGAACTTCTGATTAGATTGGTTTGGTATAATTTGTTTTCTTTAATCAACAACATTTTACTGTATGATTGTTAATGGAATGTGGAACTTCTGATTAGATTGCTTTGGTATAATTTGTTTTCTTTAATCAACAACATTTTACTGTATGATTGTTAATGGA
>NW_013913560.1:0-227 GCF_000517525.1 Limulus polyphemus | reverse complement strand
ATGAGTTTTTGTATGTAACCTTATAGTGGCACGGGTTGTTGAAACTCTCTAATGTGTTGTTGTTTCTAGCTTTGAAAGGACAGAGGTTGTTGTAAGTCTTTAATGTGTTGTTGTATCTAACATTGTACTGGCAGGAGTTGTTATAAGTCTGTACTGTGTTGATGTTTCTTGCCTTGAACGGACAGGGGTAGTTGTAAGTCTTTAATGTGTTGTTGTATCTAACCTGA
>NW_013913559.1:0-244 GCF_000517525.1 Limulus polyphemus | reverse complement strand
TTTGACATTGGTATGTTACTAACTGTTTAAATGTCGTTAATATCTACGGTTGTTTAATGTTGGTCTTTGACACTGGTATGTTACTACATGTTTAATTGTTGTTAATATATACTGTTGTTTAATGTTGATCTTTGACATTGGTATGTTACTACTTGTTTAAATGTCGGTTATATCTACTGTTGTTTAATGTTGGTCTTTGACACTGGTATGTTACTACCTGTTTAAATGCCGTTAATATCTACTG
>NW_013913558.1:0-227 GCF_000517525.1 Limulus polyphemus | reverse complement strand
AGTTTGCTAAGGTACTGGCTCAGCGGTTTACTTTGCTAAGGTATTGGCTCAGTGGTTAGTTTGCTAAGGTACTGGCTCAGTGGTTTAGTTTGTTAAGATAGTGGCTCAGTGGTTTAGTTTGCTAAGGTACTGGCTCAGCGGTTTAGTTTGCTAAGGTACTGGCTCAGTGGTTTAGTTTTGTTAAGGTACTGGCTCAGTGGTTTAGTTTGTTAAGGTACTGGCTCAGT
>NW_013913557.1:0-228 GCF_000517525.1 Limulus polyphemus | reverse complement strand
ATAACTTACCGTTGACAAAACTGGAAACTACAAGTTACATAGCATACCGTTGATAAAACTAAAAACGACAAGTTACGTAGCTTACCGTTGATAAAACTGTAAACGACAAGTTACGTATCTTACCGTTGATAAAACTAAAAACTACAAGTTACTTAGCTTACCGTTGATAAAGCTAAAAATTACAAGTTACGTAGCTTACCGTTGACAAAACTAAAAACGACAAGTTAC
>NW_013913556.1:0-228 GCF_000517525.1 Limulus polyphemus | reverse complement strand
GGGCCCTATGTATATTCTATGTAGAAGACAATAATCAGTGACAGGGCCCGATGTATATTCTATGTAGAAAGACAATAATCAGTGACAGGTCCCTTTGTATATTCTATGTACAAGACAGTAATCAGTGACAGGGCCCTATGTATATTCTATGTAGAAGACAATAATCAGTGACAGGGCCCTATGTATATTCTATGTAGAAAGACAATAATCATTGACAGGGCCCTATGT
>NW_013913555.1:0-228 GCF_000517525.1 Limulus polyphemus | reverse complement strand
TTGCAACCCCCAAAACTGAGTGATGTTGAAATGACTATTGGAAAGTTGATTGCAGATAATCTGGTTGTTAATGGTGCCACTCTGCAGATGGGTAAGCTGGTTACAAAATATACAAAGTAAATTTGTGTTTATACTTACCTTTTATGTATGTATGCCGGAATTTTCCATGTAGTAAAACTTGTCTGATAGTTATGGAATTTTCTAAAATCAAACAGATCAGGCATTTGA
>NW_013913554.1:0-386 GCF_000517525.1 Limulus polyphemus | reverse complement strand
TGTAGTCAGTATTTATTAATTTATTCTTTTAGCCCATTATGTCGAAAAAATAAAGTGGGGCACAGGGATGCAAAAGATGTGCACAAGTTGCAGCTTCGATGGTGGAGTCAAATAATTACCAGCCTAGTCAAGTCATCAAGGCCAGTTTGTTGTAAATTAATAACCCAATAATATATATACAGGGATACTGAAAAAAACTGTATGTGTATTGGAGTTCTAAAGTTATGCACATACAATATTATACAACTTTGGACTTATCCAGACTAGCATAATGATCATTAAGAATAGAACGTATGTGATTCAAGTGGGTTGCACAAGACTAAATCATGTTTCTAAGCATACTAGTTAAGTGTAAAAAAATGTTGAAAGTTTATTACTGTGTAAAT
>NW_013913553.1:0-228 GCF_000517525.1 Limulus polyphemus | reverse complement strand
TTCACTGCCACTTATAGCTAGAATCCCACACTGAGAAGGTGGAGGGGCCAGTGAGGGCATTATCCATACAGAAAGCATCTGCATAGATCATGGATGTACCAAGATAAGAGTGGAACCCAAGTGGGGGAATCACACTAAATCCAGAACAGGTATTCTATTCATCTCAGAACTGGAGATATAGAATATCACATTTTTAGAACAGACGTTTACCAGTGTTTAAAACTGTTT
>NW_013913552.1:0-226 GCF_000517525.1 Limulus polyphemus | reverse complement strand
ATTCTGACTGAACTCTGGCTTTGTGCTGTTCAACAGTTTCTTGTTGTCTATATCCAGCTTGCCTTGATGATTCTGACTGAACTCTGGCTTTGTGCTGTTCAACAGTTTCTTGTTGTCTATATCCAGCTTGCCTTGATGATTCTGACTGAACTCTGGCTTTGTGCTGTTCAACAGTTTCTTGCTGTATTTGAGCAACCTGTCTTGCAGCTTGTGCTTGAAATCTTTG
>NW_013913551.1:0-227 GCF_000517525.1 Limulus polyphemus | reverse complement strand
CAGCGATCACGATCCCATATCCTTTAGACTTAAATATTAACCCGCGCAATAACAACCCGACTCCACTTCCACAGTTTACATTTACTCAAAAACTGATTGGAATACCTTAAATCAGATGCGTAACTCCCGATGCCTAATTATTCAACTCGAAACAGTGCACAGATAGATTAGCATGCAGCAGATGTTTCAAGTGCCATACATAACCCAAGCGCTACAAAACACAGAAC
>NW_013913550.1:0-228 GCF_000517525.1 Limulus polyphemus | reverse complement strand
AGACAGGCTGTTAATGTTGAGATACGCTACATAGATGGAAATATAGACCGCCTCTTAATGTTGAGACACTCCACTTAAATGGAAATATAGACAGGCTGTTAATGTTGAGACACTCTACTTAGATAGAAATATAGACAGGATGTTAATGTTGAGACGCTCTACTTAGATGAAAATATAGACAGGCTGTTAATGTTGAGACACTCTACTTAGATGAAAATATAGACAGGC
>NW_013913549.1:0-228 GCF_000517525.1 Limulus polyphemus | reverse complement strand
TCTATCCTTTAGCCAATACCAAACATTATTCATCTAACCTTTAGCCAATACCAAACATTGTTCATCTAACCCTTAGCCAATACCAACATTGTTCATCTAACCATTAGCCAATACCAAACATTGTTCATCTAACCATTAGCCAGTAACAAACATTGTTTGTCTCATCATTAATCAATACCAAACATTGTTACTATTTTATGAGAAACATTATTCATCTAACGATTAGCC
>NW_013913548.1:0-346 GCF_000517525.1 Limulus polyphemus | reverse complement strand
ACCCACACATTACATTCCCATCTTTTATATACCAGCCCACCCTACATCGAGCAATTACTAGAGCATTCCCGAAAGAACAAGATAGTTCTAGAAACAAGAGAGCGTGAGAATTGTCACGTGATCTCGATGACGCAACATAACATTTAGAATGAAGCTACAAATAAAATATCTGCGGACTTACAACGCTAGAGTCAGGGTTTCGATAGCAGTGGTGGGCAGAGCACAGATAGCCCATTGTGTAGCTTTGTGCTTAATTACAAACAAACAAAACAAATATAATACTCTGCTTAGCTGAACTTCAACGAAATCATTATTATCTCTTTAGTAATTAAAGTATACTCCTTTC
>NW_013913547.1:0-606 GCF_000517525.1 Limulus polyphemus | reverse complement strand
TTTTTTGGCACGTCGCCTTGGCTGTTTTTGTAGGCACAGGAAAGATTTTCTCGAAAATTCCGGCAACAATACTGAGCTATATTTAACCAGTTACGGAAGTGGCTATATTGTCGATTCTTATGTTCACGAATATTCTACAACCTTTGAGAATTGGCGGGAGTTTCGCAGTACGTAACTAACACTGTAAGCTAGGTACGTTATATAAACTCAATCCAAACAAAAGTTGACAACTTATAGTGTTCGATATGTATTGGGTGTAACAAATTTGTTATATATTTATTTTAATTTCGCGCAAAGCTACACGAGGACTATCTGTGCTAGTCGTCCCTAATTTAGTGGTGTAAGACTAGAGGGAAGGCAGCTAGTCATCACCACTGTAACGTACTTGTTGTTATGTATTTATTTTATTATGAACGTTGTTTAGATTAAATTTGTATTTAAAAATAGGCGTAATTGAAAAACGCAAGAACAAACACAATGTTACTATGAAGCCTAACCAAAGAAGCCTAGGCCAAACGTTAGGCTATACCCTAAGTTACTGTTATCAGCAAATGCAAATATTGGCTTTGTCTAAGTTAGCAGTATGGACCTATGTATAGAACAATA
>NW_013913546.1:0-228 GCF_000517525.1 Limulus polyphemus | reverse complement strand
GCAGGTTTTGCGTTTTGTACCAGTACTTCGTTCATTTTGGACGAATCTTCTCGAATTTTTTTTAGAACGTTTGTTGCGTACTTGCGTATTTACAGACGAAATTCTTGCTTCATATTATCATTTTTGTTACTTTTGTGGTCCATTTTGTTACTACTTTATTGACTTTCTGAAATAGTATGTGTACTGCAGTGAAGCTTTTTAATATTGCTCTGTTATAGATTTTGGCTA
>NW_013913545.1:0-228 GCF_000517525.1 Limulus polyphemus | reverse complement strand
GTTAACAAAATCTAGTGAAAGAACGACTAAAAAGACAGTTATCCAAGTCAACAAAATCTAGTGAAAGAAAGACTACAAAGACCATTATGAATGTCAAAATATCGAGTGTAAGAATTACTAAAAAGACCGTTATCAAAGTTGACAAAATCTAGTGGCAGATAGATAAAAAGACTGTTATCCAAGTTAACAAAATCTAGTGAAAGAAAGAATAAAAAAACCATTATGAAT
>NW_013913544.1:0-226 GCF_000517525.1 Limulus polyphemus | reverse complement strand
ACATGAATATTTTAGATTTTTTTTTATTAAGGTTCGCCGCAATTTTGGGCGTTTACTTACAAAATTCTAGATTATTAGTTTTAGTTTTACGATTTTTGTGGTCGTTTTATGTTACTCTTTTTATGGCTTCTTGAAATCGTATGTGTACTGCACTGAAGCTTTTAGTTACCGATTGTTTCTAGATTTCTTGTTACCAGAGGGTTCTGAATTGATTATTATTCACCAA
>NW_013913543.1:0-228 GCF_000517525.1 Limulus polyphemus | reverse complement strand
TTTATTGCTTCGTGTATTTGAAGAGTTGTGAAGTTGTTAATTCGGCGGTTTACTTTGGTGTTTTGTACTTGGTCCTGACGTGTGAGTTTTTGGTTGTGGATGCCGGCACAATGTTCTTTAATGTCTCCATTTTGTAGGTGCATTGTTAGGCGTCTTGACAGGGTTGTGGTAGTCATTCCGATGTAGGAGGCGTTTGCCAGGGGCTCGCAGTCTCTTTTATTACACTTG
>NW_013913542.1:0-228 GCF_000517525.1 Limulus polyphemus | reverse complement strand
TATCATGTTCAGCAGCCAATCAAGTACTAGTTAACTTCTTTTCCTATTAGCAAGCTGAAATAACATATTCAGCAGCCAATCAAGTACTAGTTAACTTCTTTTCATATTAGCAAGCTGAAATGACATGTTCAGCAGCCAATCAAGTACTAGTTACCTTGTTTTCATATTAGCAAGCTGAAATAACATGTTCAGCAGCCAATCAAGTACTAGTTACCTTGTTTTCATATT
>NW_013913541.1:0-228 GCF_000517525.1 Limulus polyphemus | reverse complement strand
CAGTACACAGTATCGTTAAATCTTGTGTCTTCTTATTGACAGTACACCTTATCGTTAAATATTGTGTCTTTTTATGGATAGTACCTAGTATTGCTAAATCGTGTGTCTTCTTATTGAGAGTACACAGTATTGTTAAATCTTGTGTCTTCTTATTGACAGTCCTCAGTATAGTTAAATCTTGTGTCTTCTTATTGACAGTGCACAGTATCGTTAAATCATGTGTCTTTT
>NW_013913540.1:0-228 GCF_000517525.1 Limulus polyphemus | reverse complement strand
GTAACAACTTCTACAAAACTTTGCACTAACTCATTCACTTAATTGGGTATAACAACTTCTACAAACCTCTGCACTAATCCATTCACTTATTTGGGTATAACAACTTCTACGAAACTCTGCACTAACCCATTCACTTAATTGGGTGTAACAACTTCTACAAAACTCTACTCCATCCATTCACTTAATTGGGTATAACAACTTCTACAAACCTCGGCACTAACCCATTCA
>NW_013913539.1:0-228 GCF_000517525.1 Limulus polyphemus | reverse complement strand
TTAAAAGAAAAATATCGGATAGTGCTTAATACGTCGGAAAACTCAAAATTCAGACACTATAGCATTAACTAAAAATATTATACCCAATGAAAAGCTAAAAAAAGAAGAACTTTGCTTAACCCAGGGTAATAACGATCCAAATGTAAATGTTTATGTTATAAGAAGACGTCACGGCCTTTACACATTCGGATTTTATTTGAATAATCTAAATTTTAAAGCTATTCTTTG
>NW_013913538.1:0-227 GCF_000517525.1 Limulus polyphemus | reverse complement strand
CAACCAACTAAATATACTGATAAAAAAACTAAGATAACAACCAACTAAGTATACTGATAACAAAAACTAAGAGAACAACCAACTAAATATACTGATAACAAAAACTAAGAGAACAACCAACTAAATATACTGATAACAAAAACTAAGAGAACAACCAACTAAATATACTGATAATAAAAACTCAGAGAACAACCAACTAAATATACTGATAATAAAAACTAAGAGAA
>NW_013913537.1:0-228 GCF_000517525.1 Limulus polyphemus | reverse complement strand
AAAACAAACAAACAATATTAATACAAACCTTACAAATCAACAAACCAGACGTGTATCGTTCTAAAGTTTAAACGCCAAAAGCTAGAAAAAAAAAAGGTGAATTCTTGAGAGTTGAGATACAATCGTCCTGCGTTGGGTATCGTTGATTATAACAATATCAATTTTTATATTTCTCAGTTTGCTTTTATTTATGATCTTATAAATAAAATCCTCATGTTTAAAACACAC
>NW_013913536.1:0-228 GCF_000517525.1 Limulus polyphemus | reverse complement strand
GTACACAGTACCGTTAAATCTTGTGTCTTCTTATTGAAAGTACACAGTATTGTTAAATCTTGTGTCTTCTTATTGACAGTACACATTATCGTTAAATCCAGTGTCTTCTTCTTGACAGTACAGAGTATCGTTAAATCTTGTGTCTTCTTATAAACAGCACACAGTATCGTTAAATCTTGTGTATTCTTATTGACAGTACACAGTATTGTTAAATCTTGTGTCTTCTTA
>NW_013913535.1:0-228 GCF_000517525.1 Limulus polyphemus | reverse complement strand
TGAGATAGTCAAAACCAACCAAACAACTTCGTAGAACTGTTGGAGAGAAATATAGGACATTTGGAACAATATTCCACAGTTGTACATTGATAAACTGTACATTGGTATAATAACATGGTATAATAAAAAAGATAAGGTAATGAATGAATAATTAGAGGCTCAAATCACAAGTAGTAAAATTGAGTAAAAAAGTGAAGATCATGAAGGAATAATTAAAGGCTCAAATCA
>NW_013913534.1:0-227 GCF_000517525.1 Limulus polyphemus | reverse complement strand
ACTAGGGCTATCCTCCATTGTAGGCCTTCCAATACTCTTTCCATCAGCCTTTCAAGTGTTGCTGGAGCATTACTAAGCCCGAATGGCATCACTCGGAATTGCCAGAGACCTTGGCCATAACTAACTGCAGTCTTAGGTTTATCTGCTTCAGACATTTTTACTTGATGGAAACCTGACTTTAAGTCCAGAGTTGAAAACCACCTGGATCCACTTAGGGCATCAAGAGC
>NW_013913533.1:0-229 GCF_000517525.1 Limulus polyphemus | reverse complement strand
CATTTTACCCGGAAAGTCACGTCTGAGAGACGATCCACTATGTCATATGGGCCTTCCCATGGAGAAGACAATTTAAGAGACTACCCTTTGGTCTTCCTGGGATTATACAACCACACCTTGTCTCCTGGTCCAAAGTTGACTTCAGTAGATCTCTTATCATAAGTTAACTTCATCGAATCAGCAGACGTTTTCAAGTTTGAACGCACTTGATGGTGGATATCATCCATCC
>NW_013913532.1:0-228 GCF_000517525.1 Limulus polyphemus | reverse complement strand
ACACAAGATTTAACGATACTGTGTACTGTCAATAAAAGACACAATATTTAAATACTGTGTACTGTCAATAAGAAGACACACGATTTAACGATACTGTGTTCTGTCAATAAGAAGACACAAGATTTATAAATACTGTGTACTATCAATAAGAACACAAAAGATTTAACAATACTGTGTACTGTCAATAAGAAGACACAAGATTTAACGATACTGTGTTCTGTCAATAAG
>NW_013913531.1:0-228 GCF_000517525.1 Limulus polyphemus | reverse complement strand
ATTAATTTGTCTAATTTAGAGAATCATAAAAGTTTTTAATAGACAAATTACCTCAGTATCATTAAGATCTTCGTACTTTTCTTCTTTTATTTTACAATCAAAGATAGTAAATGAAGATCCTTCTTCTGGGCTAATAGCTTCTGTTGTTACTAGAGGTGTAAAATAAATAATTTTGTTACATATTTTAAAATAACTTCTACGTATCACTACGTCATATCAAGTTCCCAC
>NW_013913530.1:0-342 GCF_000517525.1 Limulus polyphemus | reverse complement strand
GTAAAATCAAGCTATACCTTACAACCCACATCTTCTCCTGACATGTAACTAGCATCATATTTTGTCAAACCAAGCTATACCTTACAACTCACATCTTGTCCTGACATATAACTAGCACATCAAATCAAGCTCTACCTTAAAACTCAGATTTTGTCCTGACATATAATTAGCATAATATTTTGTCAAATCTAGCTCAACCTTACAACTCACATCTTGTCCTGACATATAACTAGCATCATATTTTGTCAAATCAAGCTGTACCTTACAACCCACATCTTGTCCTGACACATAACTAGCATCATATTTTGTCAAAATCAAGCTCTACCTTACAAACCCACATCT
>NW_013913529.1:0-226 GCF_000517525.1 Limulus polyphemus | reverse complement strand
GACCAGAGATGTAACAAATTGGTGTCAGAAGTGGGATAGAAAATAAAAAAAAAAGAAGACGGAAACGAGAGGCGGCAAATCAAACTACAGCTTAGCAGATTTGATGGCAGCAATACAAGAACAGCAAAAGAAACAAGAAGAGAGACAACAGCAGTTGCAAGAAAACCTGCAAAAGTGGCAGCTCGAACAACAAAATAAACAAGAAGAGTAGCCGTTGACATTGCCA
>NW_013913528.1:0-227 GCF_000517525.1 Limulus polyphemus | reverse complement strand
GGTAAGTTGTGTCTTTAGTCTGCTCGAAATTTCTTTTTTTTTAGACTAAAATATAGCTTAGTTATTAAGCTTGATAAATTATTGTGGAATCCTATGGTATTGATGTAGTAATTTATGATTTTTAGTTATTCAAATGTATATATATCTAAACTTAAAAAAATATTTTGCTTCATATCCTCCACATGCAAAATTTTTACAGGCTTAGCAACCTATGTCAAGCAGCAACC
>NW_013913527.1:0-227 GCF_000517525.1 Limulus polyphemus | reverse complement strand
AAGATTACACAAGATTTAACAATACTGTGTACTATCAATAAAAAGACAAAAGATTTAACGATACTGTGTACTATCAATAAAAAGACACAAGATTTAACGATACTGTGTACTGTCAATAAGAAGACACAAGATTTAACGATACTGTGTAATGTCAATAAGAAGACACAAGATTTAACAATACTGTGTACTATTAATAAGAAGACACAAGATTTAACGATACTGTGTAC
>NW_013913526.1:0-224 GCF_000517525.1 Limulus polyphemus | reverse complement strand
AGTACACAGTATAGTAAAATCTTGTGACTTCTTTTAGAAAGGACACATTATTGTTAAATATTGTTTTCTTACTGACAGTACACAGTATTGTTAAATCTTGGGTCTTTTTATTGACAGTACACAGTATCGTTAAATCTTGCGTCTTCTTATGGACAGTACACAGTATAGTTAAATCTTGTGTCTTGTTATTGACAGTACACAGTATCGTTAAATCTTGTGTCTTC
>NW_013913525.1:0-228 GCF_000517525.1 Limulus polyphemus | reverse complement strand
ATTGGCGCACAACGGCTGATAAAGTGGAAATATTGCAAACTGTAAGAGGATAGTCCCAGAACATGTGTTTAGGTGAGTCATGCTTCAAAGTGAATGGAAGGTGGGGAGGTGGATTGATAGGTTATATTAGAGAAATCATAGGAAGTATTATTTTTTTCTCTCTCTCTCTCTGTTGCCCCCCCCCCCCAGTGACAGAGTGACTTACAACGCTAGAATCCGGGTTCGATA
>NW_013913524.1:0-226 GCF_000517525.1 Limulus polyphemus | reverse complement strand
AATACTGTGTACTGTCAATAAGAAGAAACATAATTTAAAAATACTGTGTACTGTCAATAAGAAGAAACATAATTTAAAAATACTGTGTTTTGTCAGTAAGAAGAAAAAGATTTATCAATACTGTGTACTGTCAATAAGAAGACACAAAATTTAACGATACTATGTACTATCATAAAGAGGTCATAAGATTTAATGATACTGTGTACTATCAATAACAAGCCACAAT
>NW_013913523.1:0-228 GCF_000517525.1 Limulus polyphemus | reverse complement strand
GTTAGTTGGCGAGGTTATTATTAAGATAGACTAAAATTATCGTTAGTGTTATCGTGATGTTTCACCAAACAAGTTACCCCAAATCTGCCGGCAATGCTTCGTCAGTTTGGTATTATCAACTATAAGGTTTCAAATATAACCCTCTTGCTATATGTCCAACTTTTAACCTTGGTTTTGCACAACACTCAAAACATGCGATGTCACTCTCAAAGTGAACTGCTAATACTC
>NW_013913522.1:0-508 GCF_000517525.1 Limulus polyphemus | reverse complement strand
GTTAATTATAAACATTTTCTTGTTAATTTTGTTAATTATAAACATTTTCTTGTTAATTTTGTTAATTATAAACATTTTCTTGTTAATTTTGTTAATTATAAACATTTTCTTGTTAATTTTGTTAATTATAAACATTTTCTTGTTAATTTTGTTAATTAATAAACATTTTCTTGTTAATTTTGTTAATTAATTTTGTTAATTATAAACATTTTCTTGTTAATTTTGTTAATTATAAACATTTTATTGTTAATTTTGTTAATTATAAACATTTTCAACATTTGTACGTTGGTGATGATATCTGGAGTTAATGATATAATACTGAAAATGGAAAATAAAATATAAACATTTAATTTAGGAGGTTCTAGAGATTATGCAAATGAAATGTGAAAACTGTTAAGATGGTAAATAGTATTTTGATACTCAAAATGAAAATCACATTGCATGTGAATTATTCAGAGTCTGAGTGCAAATAACTACATTAAATAATGAATGTTTATTATAAATGGTA
>NW_013913521.1:0-226 GCF_000517525.1 Limulus polyphemus | reverse complement strand
ATTATTAATTTCTACAAGCATTCATATACCAGTTTTAAAATTTGACGTTAAACAACAAAAACTTTCTGACATTAATCATCAGTTCTTCACACACCAGTGTCACCCTGCAACTTTAACTTTCCAGCAGTAAGTTTCTCATTATAAAATGATTTGGAAACAGTTTTTATTTATAATAATTTTATTTTTAATACAAAAAAACATAATTTTGTTTTAGTTATATGAATAG
>NW_013913520.1:0-228 GCF_000517525.1 Limulus polyphemus | reverse complement strand
ACTCTTTATTTATTTATTTGATGAATGAAAGACGTATTTTCTTCTCCATTCACTATATTTATTTTAATTACATGTTTAACGTTAATATATGAACATTTCATGACCAATTACCTCATTAAGGAAGTTACTGGATTACATACGTTAATATATGAACATTTCAAGACCAGTTACCTCATTAAGGAAGTTACTGGAATTACAGATGTTAATATATGAACATTTCAAGACCAG
>NW_013913519.1:0-585 GCF_000517525.1 Limulus polyphemus | reverse complement strand
GAATAAAATGTGGTCGGCGAGGGAAGCTAAAGGTTGTGCATGCCAAAAGGCTTTGGCATTATCACGGTCCAGGACATTTCAATTGGAACGAAATGAACAAATGACGTGTCACCTGAAAAAAACCACTGTTGAAGAAGAAACTCTACCCGGTTTTGAGAGGGAAAACAGTGAAGCCGTTAATGAAGCTACTACCACTAATGTGACTGCTACCGATAATGGGACATTTCCTGATGGAGCAAACGAATCCCACGTGAAGCAGAAGCCAATGAGACAGAGACCAGTACAAAGGAAAAAATATCCTGTAAAATTATGAGACTTTGTTGTATTTAAACACAAAATTATTAAATGTACATTTACTTAAATTATTGTCAATTATCTATTGGTTTCATGTAGTGGCTATTGTTCGGGACGAACAATACTAAGGAAGGGGCAGTGTTATGACAGCGGAAGTCACGTGACTCGAGTAACACGTCACGAGATTCTAGAAAGATTATGTCTGTTCGTATCAACTCTGGTATTCTCTTCGCGCCCCGCTATTTTTCTTATATATATATATATATATATATATATATATATATATATACG
>NW_013913518.1:0-226 GCF_000517525.1 Limulus polyphemus | reverse complement strand
GGACAACAAAAGGTGTTATGGTAAAATATACCTAACCGGATAACAAAAGGTGTTATGGTAAAATATACCTAACCGGACAAAAAAAGGTGTTATGGTAAAATATACCGAACCGGATAACAAAAGGTGTTATGGTAAACTATACCGAACTGGATAACAAAAGGTGTTATGGTAAACTATACCTAACCAGATAACAAAAGGTGTTATGGTAAACTATACCAAACCAGAT
>NW_013913517.1:0-288 GCF_000517525.1 Limulus polyphemus | reverse complement strand
AATCCCAGCCCTTATTGTGTTAATTTCAACCTATTTGACTATAACTGTGCTCTATAACAGTCAATCCCAGCCCTTATTGTGTTAATTTCAACCTATTTGACTATAACTGTGCTCTATAACAGCCAATCCCAGCCTTTACAGCTCTAATTCATCTCAGATATCAAAAACTGATGACTGCTTCTCAAGGGATATGAAGGTTGCTCAGGCATTAATACTTTATTAAACAAAATACAAAGATTTGTATTATGTAATTAGTAAGTGTACTTTATAATAATGTGTTCTAGGTTT
>NW_013913516.1:0-228 GCF_000517525.1 Limulus polyphemus | reverse complement strand
ATGGACTTCAGCAAATGTTTCTGCTGGACTTAGAGACAATTTTTCAAGCATCTAATGAATAACTAATTTTTATTTTTCAGCACATTAAAGTCATTTGTGAAACACACAAAAAAGATAAAAATAACATTAGATACCGAGTATTTGAAAAATGTGTTTGAGTTTCTAACTGTTTTTTTTCACTTTAAGTTTCCAATTTCATACAAATAATTTCAATACATTTAGTCCTCG
>NW_013913515.1:0-227 GCF_000517525.1 Limulus polyphemus | reverse complement strand
ACATTTACTAGTTGTGGGAAGCTAACCTTTAATATTTAGACATTTACTATTTGTGGGAAGCTCACCTTCAGTATTTAGACATTTATTATTGGTGGGAAGCTCACCTTTAGTATTTAGATATTTACTATTTGTGGGAAGTTCACCTTTAATATTTAGACATTTACTATTTGTTGGAAGCTCACCTTTAATATTTAGACATTTACTATTGATGGGAAGCTCACTTTTAG
>NW_013913514.1:0-228 GCF_000517525.1 Limulus polyphemus | reverse complement strand
CAATATTTCTTAATGCAAAGAATTATTTACAGAATGTCAAAATCGACACATCTATCCTCGGAACGTCTAAGAACTTTTTATTGTTACCACCATTATCATGTAACGTGTAAACAGAAGCAAACACCAATTATCTATATGTCGTTCAACTCAACAATATAAGTATCTTCCACAATATTTCTTAATGCAAATAATTATTTACAGAATGTCAAGATCGACACAGCTATCCTT
>NW_013913513.1:0-227 GCF_000517525.1 Limulus polyphemus | reverse complement strand
ATCTACAAACGTGACACTGGGAGAAGAGTTATCTATAAACGTGACACTGGGAGAAGTATTATCTATAAACGTGACACTGGGAGAAGTGTTATCTACAATCGTGACACTGGGAGAAGTGTTATCTATAAACGTGACACTGGGAGAAGTGTTATCTATAAACGTGACACTGGGAGAAGTATTATCTATAAACGCGACACTGGGAGAGATGTTATCTACAATCGTGACAC
>NW_013913512.1:0-227 GCF_000517525.1 Limulus polyphemus | reverse complement strand
AGAGTAAAACTTCCCTATGTGTACTGTTAATAACTAACACTAGTACGAATATGTCAACATTCCCTAGCTCGTAGTATTAATAATCAACAATAACATGACTAACACTAGAACCTAGAGTAAAAACTTCCCTATGTGTACTGTTAATAACTAACACTAGTACGAATATGTCAACATTCCCTAGCTCGTAGTATTAATAATCAACAATAACATGACTAACACTAGAACCT
>NW_013913511.1:0-228 GCF_000517525.1 Limulus polyphemus | reverse complement strand
AATGAGTAATTGAATGTATGCGGACAAAATATTGTTGGTCACGTGAGACGTGAATTATAATGTTTGTTATAAAGCGACTGTTGAAATTAAGTGTATCGTAAAGTTGTATTCGGAAAGAATAAACCAGTTTTATTTAAGAAAGGACTTGTGTCGTTAAAGTTTCGTCGGAACGAATTTACGGAAAATTAACTAGCGAACGGAGACGTAACAATATAATTCTACATGAGA
>NW_013913510.1:0-226 GCF_000517525.1 Limulus polyphemus | reverse complement strand
ACGTTAAGATCGGGGGCGGTTTTAGTGCAACCTGTGTTCTGGACGTCAAGACACGTGACGGTTTTACTGCAACCTGTGTTCTGGACGTTAAGACAGGTGACGGTTTTACTGCAACCTGTGTTCTGAACATTAAGATAGGTGGCGGTTTTACTGCAACCTGTGTTCTGGACGTTAAGATAGGTGGCGGTTTTAGTGCAACCTGTGTTCTGGACGTTAAGATAGGTGG
>NW_013913509.1:0-227 GCF_000517525.1 Limulus polyphemus | reverse complement strand
TCCAGCAAAGCGACAAGAGATAGAGAAGGTCATGGATGGTCTAATCAAGGAAGGGATAGTTGAAAAATCAGATAGTCCCTGGTCAGCTCCTGTCGTATTAGTCAAGAAGAAGGATGGGACACAACGTTGCTGTGTGGACTTCAGGGCTCTTAACAGCATAACCGAAAAAGACTTATACCCACTGCCAAGAATTGATGATACTCTTGATGCCCTAAGTGGATCCAGGT
>NW_013913508.1:0-482 GCF_000517525.1 Limulus polyphemus | reverse complement strand
CTAATTTGTTTATTAAGACTTAAGGTTTTTTAAGTGATGTTTCTTTCATGCCTTTTTTCTTCCACTTCTTTCCTATCCAACATGCAAAGTAATTTTTGATTTAAGATTAAAAATACTTTTATACATCAGAAAATTTTGAAATTTCACATGCAAAATCTTTATAATTTTATATCTTTTATAGTTATAAAACATTTCTTAAGAAAAAACTTTAAAACCCGTACAGAGATTCATTACTGAAAATAACAGATAAAATAGGTAGATTTGACTGATCTAGTAACCACCATAACAAAATTAGAAAATAAATATAAATTATGTTACTTTCATTCTAGAATGAACACAGATTATAACACAAAAACATAAATGTTTAGACTAAATAGCTTAAATCTCATAAAATTATACATTTATATATATTTATTATTTTTATTATATTGACCTTTCAGCCGAGTCTGGCTAACAATACAGAAATTGCAATGACGCGGCAC
>NW_013913507.1:0-406 GCF_000517525.1 Limulus polyphemus | reverse complement strand
AATCTTATATTTAAAGCCCTACTTTTGTTTATTACACCTGAAGGAAAAAAAGAAAAACCGAAGTTCGCCTATTTTGATATAGGATTATGGAATAAATATTGGAAATTTCGATGAATGGATGTCCATTCTGAATAGTACACATCAAGGTCATCTTTGTATTGAAATATGAAGAAAAATATAATTTTTCTAAAATTTAAGTCAAACAATGAAGGCTATAGCCTTGGTATTTTCGGCGAAAATGTCAATTTTTTGAAACTTAGAAAAACAGTGTCTTTTTTGAGGCGAATTTAATAGAAGAATTACGGCTAGTGTTTATTTCGGCAGAAAATTCGAAATTGAGACATTATAACGTTAACTAAAAAGTATAATGTCGCGTCAAAAGTTAAAAAAAAAATTGAACTTTCGC
>NW_013913506.1:0-227 GCF_000517525.1 Limulus polyphemus | reverse complement strand
TATTACAGCAGTTTACTATGTCGTAATACACAAACATTATTACAGCAGTTTACTATGTCGTAATACACAAACATTATTACAGCAGTTTACTATGTCGTAATACACAAACATTATTACAGCAGTATACTATGTCGTAATACACAAACATTATTACAGCAGTATACTATGTCGTAATACACAAACATTGAAACAACATAGCCATTATACGTTACCTCTCCAAGTGTTGG
>NW_013913505.1:0-226 GCF_000517525.1 Limulus polyphemus | reverse complement strand
CTTGCGTCTTCTTTTGATAGA
Source organism: Limulus polyphemus (assembly GCF_000517525.1). Lineage (NCBI taxonomy): Eukaryota > Metazoa > Arthropoda > Merostomata > Xiphosura > Limulidae > Limulus > Limulus polyphemus. The sequence goes on along the minus strand of NW_013913505.1, from coordinate 205 downwards.
ACACAGTATCGTTAAATCTTATGTCTTCTTATTGACAGTACACAGTATTGTTAAATCTTGTCTTCTTTTTGATAGTACACAGTATTGTTAAATCTTGTGTCTTCTTATTGACAGTACACAGTATTGTTAAATTATTGTTGTCTTCTTATTGACAGTACACTATTATTGTTAAATCTTGTGTCTTCGTTATTGACTAGTACACAGT
>NW_013913504.1:0-228 GCF_000517525.1 Limulus polyphemus | reverse complement strand
AGAAGCTTCACACCTTACTTTCACTAGAATCTTCACACCTTACTTTCACTAGAATCTTCACACCCTTACTCTCACTAGAATCTTCACACCCTTACTCTCACTAGAAGCTTCACACCCTTACTCTCACTAGAATCTTCACACCCTTACTTTCACTAGAATCTTCACACCTCACTTTCACTAGAATCTTCACACCCTTACTCTCACTAGAATCTTCGCACCTTACTTTTG
>NW_013913503.1:0-227 GCF_000517525.1 Limulus polyphemus | reverse complement strand
GTGTTCAGTACTGTTATCTCCTCCATGAACAGTTATATGTGTTCAGTACTGTTATCTCCTCCATGAACAGTTATATGTGTTCAGTACTGTTATCTCCTCCATGAACAGTTATATGTGTTCAGTTCTGTTTTCTCATTCATGAACAGTTATATGTGTTCAGTACTGTTATCTCCTCCATGAACAGTTATATGTGTTCAGTTCTGTTATCTCCTTAATGAACAGTTACA
>NW_013913502.1:0-227 GCF_000517525.1 Limulus polyphemus | reverse complement strand
AGGATACATGTACATCGTCTAAACAAGCACAGGAAACGAGTACAAAATGCTGAAATTTTTGTGTTTCGATATACCTGAAAAAAGATATTTATTTTTCTATTTTATGTAAAAATTACAGAAATAACATCTGCATAGTAAATAACAACTCCTATTTTTCATTCTAAGAAGTTTGTTCATCCAAACTATAATATCTCTATAATATATTCGGTTTACTTTTATCACATTCA
>NW_013913501.1:0-226 GCF_000517525.1 Limulus polyphemus | reverse complement strand
TTTAACGATACTGTGTACTTTCAATAAGAATACACAAGATTTAACGATAATGTGTACTGTCAATAAAAGACACAAGTATTTAACAATACTGTGTACTGTCAATAAGAAGACACAAGATTTAACAATACTGTGTACTGTCAATAAGAAGACACAATTATTTATAATACTGTGTACTATCAATAAGAAGACACAAGATTTAACGATACTGTAGTAACTGTCAAATAAG
>NW_013913500.1:0-224 GCF_000517525.1 Limulus polyphemus | reverse complement strand
CATGGTATCACAGGGCCAAATGTGTACATAACAGCATGGTATCACAGGGCCAAAGTGTGTACATAACAGCATGGTATCACAGGGCCAAAGTGTGTACATAACAGCATGGTATCAGAGGGCCAAAGTGTGTACATAACAGCATGGTATCACAGAGCCAAAGTGTGTACATAACAGCATGGTATCACAGGGCCAAAGTGTGTACATAACAGTATGGTATCACAGGG
>NW_013913499.1:0-227 GCF_000517525.1 Limulus polyphemus | reverse complement strand
ATCATACTTTGACTTGTTGGGTACATCAAACTTGTACAAGACGTTTTTGTTTGTCCACAAATAACAGAGAGTATATATTCTCAAAAGTGAGGTTGGAAAATATGATCTTCAAAACAATATTAACACCAGTCTTCATTTTTTACGGTAAATATGGTAACAAATAAGACATTATTTGTGTTACCGGTGTTTTTTATAGTCTGTGTGGTAGATATGGTAGCAAATGAGAC
>NW_013913498.1:0-228 GCF_000517525.1 Limulus polyphemus | reverse complement strand
TCAAACATATGACGTTAATTCTTATTACCAATAGTCAAGAAACATTTTACACAAATAATCCTAAACATTATCAAACATATGACGTTAATTCTTATTACCAATAGCCAAGAAACATTTTACACCAATAATCCCAAACATTATCAAACATATGACGTTAATTCATATTACCAATAGTCAAGAAACATTTTACACAAATAATCCTAAACATTATCAAACATATAACGTTAA
>NW_013913497.1:0-644 GCF_000517525.1 Limulus polyphemus | reverse complement strand
ACCGAATTTATAACCAACATAATACTCTTTAGCTTTACTTGGCACAACTACTATATGAACACCTTGGTGTAACTATAGTTACCGAATTTATAACCACCAGTTACACCTAGGTGTTCATGTAGTAGTTGTATCAAGTAAAGCAAAAGAGTAGTTATAGTTACCGAATATATAACCACCATCCTCATCTTTAGCGTTATTGGTACACCAACTCCACGAACACCTAGGTGTAACTCTAGTTACCGAATTAATAACCATACTCATCGTTAGCGTTATTTGGTACAACAACTCCACGAACACCTAGGAGTAACTCTAGTTACCGAATTTGTAACCAACATATTCATCTTTCGCCTTACATGGTACAACTACTCCATGAACACATAGAGTTACACCTAGGTGTTCGTGGAGTTATTTTTACCAAATAACGCTAAAGATGAGTATGGTAGTTACCGAATTTATAACCACCATACTCATCTTTAGCCCATGGAGTAGTTGTACCATGTAAGGCTAAAGATGAATATGAGAGTTACACCTATGTGTTCTAAAGATGAGCATGGTGATTATAAATTCTATAACTACCAAGTAAGAGTGTTCATGGAGTAGTTTTTAGAGTTACACCTAATTATAAATTCGGTAACTCCACCATA
>NW_013913496.1:0-444 GCF_000517525.1 Limulus polyphemus | reverse complement strand
CTGAATGAATTGTAAAGTAATACTAGCTACTATCCTATCTGGATGAATTGTAAGGTAACACGAGCTACTATCCAAGCTGAATGAATTGTAAGGTAACACTAGCTACTATCCAAGCTGAATGAATTGTAAGGTAATACAAAGGATAGTAGCTAGTATTACCTTACAATTCATTCAGCTTGGATAGTAGCTAGTGTTACCTTACAATTCATCCAGAAAGCTGAATGAATTGTAAGGTAATACAAGCTACTATCCAAGCTGAATGAATTGTAACGTAATACAAACAACTATCCCATCTGGATGAATTGTAAGGTAATACTAGCTACTATTCAAGCTGAATTAATTGCAAGGTAACACTAGCTACTTTCCAAGCTGAATGAATTGTAAGGTAATACTAGGTACTATACACGCTGAATGAATTGTAAGGTAATACAAGCTATTATCCAA
>NW_013913495.1:0-401 GCF_000517525.1 Limulus polyphemus | reverse complement strand
GTAACTAGATAGATTACTAACAAGATGGAAATGTACTATAAACCACAATGTAACTACACAAGTTCTTACTAATTTAGTTCTGTTTGATAGTGTTGGTGATTTTAGTTCTACATCATTCTTACTAATTTAGCTATCAAACAAAATATTGGTGATTTTAGTTCTACATCACTAGTTACTTAACCAATCCTGTCCAAATCAAGTAACTAGATAGATTACTAACAAGATGGAAATGTACTATAAACCACAATGTAACTACACAAGTTCTTACTAATTTGTAACTACACAAGTTCTTACTAATTTAGCTATCAAACAGAATGTTGGTGATTTTAGTTCTACATCACTAGTTACTTAACCAAACCTGTCCAAATCAAATTACATCACTAGTTACTTAACCAAATCAA
>NW_013913494.1:0-228 GCF_000517525.1 Limulus polyphemus | reverse complement strand
ACTATCATTAAGAAGACACAAGATTAACACTGTGTATTGTCAATAAGAAGACACAAGATTTAACAATACTGTGTACTATCATTAAGAAGACACAAGATTAAAAATGTGTACTGTCAATAAGAAGACACAAGATTTAACAATACTGTGTAGTGTCAATAAGAAGACATAAGATTTAACAATACTGTGTGCTATCAATAAGAAGACACAAGATTTAACAATACTGTGTAC
>NW_013913493.1:0-229 GCF_000517525.1 Limulus polyphemus | reverse complement strand
ACACCGAAGGTATGAATATTATATATACGATATACACAAGCCATGAGTAAATATATTTAAATTGGCATGCATAGTTTAGTTCAATTGAATGTGTTATTTATAACAATAGTAGTTTTTTTTTCTTTTAAAAACATAACTATTTATAATGCTCCCTAAATAATAAAAAAATAAATTACAGTGAAAGCAATGAAAATTTTGTAGGTTTTGAACCAAACTAAATAACAGTAAA
>NW_013913492.1:0-220 GCF_000517525.1 Limulus polyphemus | reverse complement strand
AGTACACAGTTTTGTTAAATCTTGTGTCTTCTTATTGACAGTACACAGTATCGTTAAATCTTTCGTCTTTTATTAACAGTACACAGTATTGTTAAATCTTGTGTCTTCTTATTGACAGTACACAGTATCATTAAATCTTGTGTCTTCTTATTGACAGTACACAGTATCGTTAAATCTTGTGTCTTCTTATTGATAGTACACAGTATGTTAAATCTTGTGT
>NW_013913491.1:0-228 GCF_000517525.1 Limulus polyphemus | reverse complement strand
TAGTGCGGCTCATTTATTTTAATTGAGGAACAAAGAGTTAACAGTTTTATAAATCTCGTGATTACAGTTTGTTTTTCTTCGATGACGAGGAACCCACTTTGAGACTAATAATGGCTGGAGACGGCTTAAATGGGTAATGAAGAAAAACTTTAATATAACTTTAACATGACAGCAAATGTACAACGTTTCGACAAGGTTTTGTCATCATCAGGTACCGTACCTGATGAT
>NW_013913490.1:0-228 GCF_000517525.1 Limulus polyphemus | reverse complement strand
CAGAAGATTTATGGTGTGACAGGACATTCTACAAGGTTGTGGGGACCAGTGTGGGTAACTATTGAGCTCATGGGCATAAAGGACAGACAGAAAGTATACTTGCCTGACATTGAAGACGAATGCATATTAGGATTGGACTATCTACTACCAAGGAAGTTTGTAATTGATTTTGATAATATGACGTTTGGGAATAACAAAGGCTAAGTTCTGGTAACTGTTAACAGAGAG
>NW_013913489.1:0-228 GCF_000517525.1 Limulus polyphemus | reverse complement strand
TACTGTTATTTGTATTGATATACTGTTATTTGTATTGATAGACTGTTATTTGTATTGATAGACTGTTATTTCTATTGATAGATTGTTATTTGTATTGATAGATTGTTGTTTGTATTGATAGACTGTTATTTGTATTGATAGACTGTTATTTGTATTGATATATTGTTAGTTGTATTGATAGACTGTTAATTGTATTGATAGATTGTTATTTGTATTGATAGACTGTTA
>NW_013913488.1:0-228 GCF_000517525.1 Limulus polyphemus | reverse complement strand
AACTGCACCACCCAAGCTCCTCAAGTTGTTGCTGAGAGATCAGTTTGTAGATGCCTTGGACAGACCACAACTAAAGATACAAGTGAAGCAAGCACACCCCTCTACTATGCAGGATGCAATGGCCAGAGCTCTTGAATTTTAATCCCACGTTAAGTCCAGCACGGTGGTACCAAGGTTGGTTAGGATTCAAGGCCAAAAAAGGTCAACTTTCAGAGATGTTTGAGGGAC
>NW_013913487.1:0-228 GCF_000517525.1 Limulus polyphemus | reverse complement strand
ATCTATGGCATGGAACACCAAAATCCGATAAATAATTTTAAAAAATGTATTTCTCCGGAAAAAAACCGGAGGTTTTCAGGATTTTTTAGAAATATCCGGAAGACTTTCATCTCTGCTATATAAAAATAATAAAAGTCACGTACATCCCATGCAGTTTTTTCCAGAAGCAACTTTTCTAACGCTTATAGAAAAGCCCTATTAGCCAGCACTAAATACAACCTCTACATA
>NW_013913486.1:0-228 GCF_000517525.1 Limulus polyphemus | reverse complement strand
AGATCTATTAACTTAGTCAGTAGATCTGTCCCAGTGCAATGCCTAGTTTAATACTTAGTATAGGTCTAAGTATGCCTACAATATAGGCTACAATTTGTATGATGATGGACCTAGGGTCTAGAAATAAAGTTATAACTACCTAAAGTCTAGTACATTAGTTGGTGTAAGACATGATTTACAATCAGCCAATACAATTAAAACCACTACATTAGCCTATATGTTACTAGA
>NW_013913485.1:0-229 GCF_000517525.1 Limulus polyphemus | reverse complement strand
TAGGACAATCATAACTCAACAATAAATATCACCAGACGAGACCCAGGACAATCATATCCAACAATAAACATAACCAGACAATACCTAGGACAATCATAACCCAAAAACAAATATAACCAGTTAAGACCCAGAAAAATCATAACTCAACAATAAGTATAACCAGACAAGATCCAGGACAATCATAACTCAACAATAAATATCACCAGACGAGACCCAGAAAAATCATATT
>NW_013913484.1:0-228 GCF_000517525.1 Limulus polyphemus | reverse complement strand
GGTCACATCAGGTGTTACCTATCTGTAGTACTTTAGATCATGTCAGGTGTTACCTCTCTGTAGTACTTTAGATCATGTCAGGTGTTACCTATCTGTAGTACTTTAGGTCACATCAGGTGTTACCTATCTGTAGTACTTTAGGTCATGTCAGGTGTTACCTATCTATAGTACTTTAGATCATATTAAGTGTTACCTATCTGTAGTACTTTAGGTCATGTCAAGTGTTAC
>NW_013913483.1:0-228 GCF_000517525.1 Limulus polyphemus | reverse complement strand
GCACCGTAAGTAAAGTGCGTGAATCATTGTGAACTATAGCGTGTGTTTATAAAAGTAGTTAACTTTAAAGTGACTGAGGAAATTAAGTGTATTGAAAAGTTGTATTGAGAAAGAATAAACTAGTTTTATTTAAGAAAGGACTTGCATCGCTGAAGTTCCTCGGGAAGAATTTATACCGGAAATTAACAAATGAACAGAGACGTAACAAATTGGTGTCAGAAGTGGGAT
>NW_013913482.1:0-228 GCF_000517525.1 Limulus polyphemus | reverse complement strand
CGTTTCCACTTCTGACACCAATTAGTTACGTCTCCGTTTGTTAATTGATTTCCCGTAAATTCGTTCCGACGAAACTTTAGCGACACAAGTCCTTACTTAATAAAACTGGTTTATTCTTTCCGAATATAACTTTACGATACACTTAATTTCAATATTCGCGCTAAAACAAACGTTTTAACAACGAACGCTAACTTCAACAATACTTCTGACTGCAGTTCAATTACTCAC
>NW_013913481.1:0-440 GCF_000517525.1 Limulus polyphemus | reverse complement strand
TTTATTAAGGATGGATAGTGGCTGGTAGGTCTTTATTACTAGATGGATAGTGGCTGGTAGGTCTTTAATAATAGATGGATAGTGACTGGCAGGTCTTTTAATATAGATGGAACGTGGCTGGCAGGATCTTTTATTATATATGGATAGTGGCTGGTAGGTCTTTTATTATAGATAGATAGTGACTTGTAGGTGTTTAATAATAAATGGATAGTTATTCGTAGGTCTTTCCCATCTGTAATAAAAGACCTACCAGCCACAATCCATCTGTAATAAAAGACCTATTAGTAACTATCCATATATCATTAAAGACCTATTGGTAACTATCCATATATCATTAATAGTGGCTGGTAGGTCTTTTATTATAGATGGATAGTGACTGGCAGGTCTTTTATTATAGATGGATAGTTGCTGGCAGGTCTTTTAATAAAGATGGATTGTGG
>NW_013913480.1:0-250 GCF_000517525.1 Limulus polyphemus | reverse complement strand
ACAACAAATGTAGTTCTTTATTAGTTCTTTATAATAACAGACGACAACAATTGTACTTCTTTATAATAACAGACGACAACAATTGTACTTCTTTATAATAACAGACGACAACAATTGTAGTTCTTTATAATAACAGACGACAACAATTGTTGTTCTTTATAATAACAGACGACAACAAATGTAGTTCTTTATAATAACAGACGACAACAAATGTAGTTCTTTATAATAACAGACGACAACAAATGTAGTT
>NW_013913479.1:0-458 GCF_000517525.1 Limulus polyphemus | reverse complement strand
CTGAACAATAATGTCGTTATTGATATATTGTAAAACGTCTGAACAATAATGTCGTTATTGATATATTGTAAAACGCCTGAACAATAATGTCGTTATTGATATATTGTAAAACGTCTGGGACGTTTTACAATGTATCAATAACGACATTATTGTTCGGACGTTTTACAATATATCAATAACGACATTATTGTTCAGACGTTTTACAATATATCAATAACGACATTATTGTTCGGGCGTTTTACAATATATCAATAACGACATTATTGTTCAGACGTTTTACAATATATCAATAACGACATTATTGTTCGGACGTTTTACAATATATCAATAACGATATTATTGTTGAACAATAATGTCGTTATTGATATATTGTAAAACGTCTGAACAATAATATCGTTATTGATATATTGTAAAACGTCGAACAATAATGTCGTTATTGATATATTGTAAAACGTCTG
>NW_013913478.1:0-229 GCF_000517525.1 Limulus polyphemus | reverse complement strand
TATGGCTACATACCACTGCATTGGATAGCCTGGTACCTTGGGTCATATCTATGGCTACATACCACTGCATTGGATAGCCTGGTACCTTGGGTCATATCTATGGCTACATACCACTGCATTGGATAGCCTGGTACCTTGGGTCACATCTATGGCTACATACCACTGCAATGTATAGCCTGGTACCTTGGGTCACATCTATGGCTACATACCACTGCATTGGATAGCCTGG
>NW_013913477.1:0-228 GCF_000517525.1 Limulus polyphemus | reverse complement strand
CAAGCATGCAACAAACGTTCATACAAAATTTGGAGATGATCCGTCTAAATGGAACGACGTACTTGTACAAAACGCAAAACCTTCCATATCTCCTTTAAAACAAACAGTAGGAAGGTAAAACTCTGCATATTACTACGCAACGTTAAAGTGTACCTACATACCAAATTTGGTGAAGAATCATCAATTTAGGACTCTCTGGTAACAAGAAATCGAAAAACAATCAGTAAC
>NW_013913476.1:0-226 GCF_000517525.1 Limulus polyphemus | reverse complement strand
CCATGCAGGATGCAATGGCCAGAGCTCTCGAATTTGAATCCTACATTAAGTCCAGCACAGAGGTACCGAGATTGGTACAGTCATCTGGATTCAAGGCCAGAAAGGGTCAGCTTTCAGAGAAGTTTGAGGGACTTTGCTGGCACTGTAACAAACCTGGGCACAAGAGAGCTCAATGTTGGAAACTTCAGCACAGGGGAGTGTCACAGCAGGAAAGGCTGGTATCCAG
>NW_013913475.1:0-498 GCF_000517525.1 Limulus polyphemus | reverse complement strand
CGATACTGTGCACTATCAATAAGAAGACACAAGATTTAACGATACTGTGTCCTGTCAATAAGAAGACACAAGATTTAAAGATACTGTTTACATTGACAGTGTGTCCTGTCAATAAGAAGACACAAGATTTTACGAAACTGTGTACTGTCAATAAGAAGACACAAGATTTAACGATACTGTGTACTGTCAATAAGAAGACACAAGATTTAATATACTGTGTACTGTCAATAAGGTTAAATCTTGTGTCTTCTTATTGACAGTACACATTATAGTCAGTAAGAAAACACAAGATTTAACAATAATGTGTCCTGTCAATAAGAAAACACAAGATTTATAAATACTGTGTACTATCAATAAGAACACACAAGATTTAACAATACTGTGTACTGTCAATAAGAAGTCACAAGATTTAACGATAATGTGTACTCTCAGTAAGAAAACACAAGATTTAACGATACTGTGTACTATCAATAAGAAGACACAAGATTTAACGATTCT
>NW_013913474.1:0-228 GCF_000517525.1 Limulus polyphemus | reverse complement strand
TCAGCTTTGAACCAGGAGACAAGGTGTGGGTGTATAATCCCAGGAAGACCAAAGGGAAGTCTCCTAAGTTGTCTTCTCCATGGGAAGGCCCATATGACATAGTGGATCGTCTCTCAGACGTGACATTCCGGATAAAATGTGGTCGGCGAGGTAAGCCAAAAGTGGTGCCTGCCAACAGGCTTTGGCGTTATCACGGTCCAGGACATTTCACTTGGGACGAAGTGGACA
>NW_013913473.1:0-228 GCF_000517525.1 Limulus polyphemus | reverse complement strand
CACCTAGGTGTTTATGGAGTAGTTGTACTAAGTAAGGCTAAAGATGAGTATGGTGGTTATAAATTCGGTAACTATAGTTACACCTAGGTATTTATGGAGAAGTTGTACCAAGTAAGGCTAAAGATGAGTATGGTGGTTATAAATTCGGTAACTATACTTACTCCTAGGTATTTATGGAGTAGTTGTACCAAGTAAGGCTAAAGATGAGTATGTTGGTTACAAATTCGG
>NW_013913472.1:0-228 GCF_000517525.1 Limulus polyphemus | reverse complement strand
TTCCATTCTCTAATGGACTCCTAATATGTAAATGTATATTCTATTCTATAATAGACTCCTAATATGTAAATGTATATTCTATTCTATAGTAGACTACTAATATGTAAATGTATATTCGATTCTATAGTAGACTCCTAATATGTAAATGTATATTCTATTCTATAATGGACTCCTAATATGTAAAGGTATATTCTTTTCTCTAATAGATTCCTAATATATAAAGGTATA
>NW_013913471.1:0-228 GCF_000517525.1 Limulus polyphemus | reverse complement strand
ATTTTCTCGTTCTTCTTGTTTCTTTTCTTTTTCCTCCAACCACTGCTGTAATTTCTCTTCTTGTTTCTTTTCTTTTTCCTCCAACAACTGTTGTAATCTCTCTTCTTGTTTAATTTCTTCGTTCTTCTTGTTTCTTTCTTTTCCTTCCAACCACTGCTGTAATTTCTCTTCTTGTTTCTTTTCTTTTCCTTCCAACAACTGTTGTAATCTCTCTTCTTGTTTCTTTTC
>NW_013913470.1:0-228 GCF_000517525.1 Limulus polyphemus | reverse complement strand
GGACTCAAACATCAAACACTACGATCCTTATTGTCTGTGGACTCAAACATCAAACACTACGATCCTTTTTGTCTGTGGACTCAAACATCAAACACTACGATCCTTATTGTCCGTGGACTCAAACATCAAACACTACGATTCTTATTGTCTGTGGACTCAAACATCAAATACTACGATCCTTATTGTCCGTGGACTCAAACATCAAACACTACGATCCTTATTGTCTGT
>NW_013913469.1:0-291 GCF_000517525.1 Limulus polyphemus | reverse complement strand
ATTGACGGTATCCCTAAAGACTTCTCACTTAACCGGATTAACGTTTTCTTAAGAAAACATAAACCAAATGTAGCTATCGACCCGACCAAGACAAGACTTCTAAGAAGGGGTGGAATTTTCATTCAACCACTGACTCCTGAAGACACAACATATCTCTGTTCCCCATGGAACTCAAACCCTCCAGTTACATGTAAACCCCCCAGATCTAACTCTCAACTTTTTTCTGTTTTTCTCAGGAATGTTGACCTATCCATCTTTACCGATGATATACATGCAAGCCTGAAAGCCATA
>NW_013913468.1:0-281 GCF_000517525.1 Limulus polyphemus | reverse complement strand
GTTCTAGCGACAAATATTTCTACCTAGTTTCTACAGTATATTTCTGTTCTAGCGACAAATATTTCTACCTACCTTCTACAGTACATTTCTGTTCTAGCGACAAATATTTCTACCTACCTTCTACAGTACATTTCTGTTCTAGCGACAAATATTTCTACCTACCTTCTACAGTACATTTCTGTTCTAGCGACAAATATTTCTACCTACCTTCTACAGTACATTTCTGTTTTTCTACCTAGCTTCTACAGTACATTTCTGTTCTAGCGACAAATATTTCTACC
>NW_013913467.1:0-228 GCF_000517525.1 Limulus polyphemus | reverse complement strand
TTTTATAATAAACATTCACTGTATTTCACTACGGCTGTACAGCTTTATAATAAACACTCACTGTATTTCACTACGACTGTACAATTTTATAATAAACATTCACTGTATTTCACTACGGCTGTACAACTTTATAGTAAACATTCACTGTATTTCACTACGGCTGTACAACTTTATAATAAACATTCACTGTATTTCACTACGGCTGTACAACTTTATAATAAACATTCA
>NW_013913466.1:0-473 GCF_000517525.1 Limulus polyphemus | reverse complement strand
CCTAGGTGTAACTCTAGTTACCGAATTTATAATCACCATACTCATTTTTAGTCTTACTTGGTACAACTACTCCATGAACACGTAGGTGTAACTCTAGTTACAGAATTTATAACCACCATACTCATGGTGGTTATAAATTCTGTAACTAGAGTTACACCTATGTTTCATGGAGTAGTTGTATCAAGTAAGGCTAAAGTTGAGTATGGTGGTTATAAATTCGGTAACTAGAGTTACACCTACGTGTTCTCATCTTTAGCCTCATTTGGCACAAATACTCTTTGAACACGTAGGTGTAACTCTAGTTACTGAATGTGTAACCCCATACTCATCTTTAGCGTTATTTGGTACAACAACTATATGAACACGTAGGTGTAACTCTAGTTACCGAATTTATAACCTCCACACTCATAATTAGCCTTACTTGGTAAAACTAAACCATGAACATCTAGGTGTAACTCTAGTTAGAGAATTTG
>NW_013913465.1:0-225 GCF_000517525.1 Limulus polyphemus | reverse complement strand
TAAAAATGACTGCAGACATTGCTGCAAAAGAGAGGTTGAACTAACCATGTGCCATTAAGCTGACTGAAAGGGTTGATGATGGTGAAGTGGAACCAAATATAGATATCAAAGCAGAACAGGAGAAAGACCAAGATTTGAAGCCAATAATTGCACCCTGCTTGGGAGAAGGTGTCTAGTCTAAGCCCTGTGACAAAGAACAATTGGGCACAATAGGACCAGTTAAAG
>NW_013913464.1:0-228 GCF_000517525.1 Limulus polyphemus | reverse complement strand
CTATCAATACACCAAACTGATCTATCCATATATCAAATAGTTATATAAATACACCAATACAGTTCTATCAATACACCAAACTGTTCTATCCATATATCAAATAGTTATATGAATACACCAAAACAGTTCTATCATTACATCAAGCATGTTATATTAATACACCCAAACAGTTCTATAAATACGCCCAAACTATTCTATAAATACATTAAAAACTATTGCATCAATACA
>NW_013913463.1:0-228 GCF_000517525.1 Limulus polyphemus | reverse complement strand
TAGTGAGTCAAGTTTGCAACATATTATTTTCTATTAAAAAGAAAAGAGAAACTTGATTTATTACAGCAGATTTTTATACTGTAATTAACTTTTGCCGATGTTTCCTCACAAGCTCAATCTGAAGATATGAGACGAATAGAATCTAACAAATAATGGCTGGAGACGGCTTGAATGGGTAATGAAGAAAAACTTTAATATAACAGCAAATGTACAACGTTTCGACAAGGT
>NW_013913462.1:0-228 GCF_000517525.1 Limulus polyphemus | reverse complement strand
CACTGTTACATGTTTAATAAGCCTTCTTTACTATCCCACTGACAATAGACACTGTTACATGTTTAATAAGCCTTCTTTACTATCCCACTGACAATAGACACTGTTACATGTTTAATAAGCCTTCTTTACTATCCCACTGACAATAGATATTGTCACATGTTTAATAAGCCTTATTTACTATCCCACTGACAATAGATATTGTCACATGTTTAATAAGCCTTATTTACT
>NW_013913461.1:0-226 GCF_000517525.1 Limulus polyphemus | reverse complement strand
AAGATTTAACGATACTGTGTACTGTCAATAAGAAGATACAAGATTTACAATACTGTGTACTGTCAATAAGAAGACACAAGATTTAACAATACTGTGTACTGTCAATAAGAAGACACAAGTATTAACAATACTGGGTACTGTCCATAAGAAGACACAATATTTAACAATACTGTGTACTATCAATAAGAAGACACGAGATTTAACGATACTGTGTACTATCAATAAC
>NW_013913460.1:0-381 GCF_000517525.1 Limulus polyphemus | reverse complement strand
CTACTTCCTGATAATAACCTTATTTTTCTAAATAACAATTCTAGTCTGTACATTGTAATATTGTATTCAGATCTCCACAACAACGTTACCTTTTAATAATAAATCAATATTTTCTCTAACTTTCTTTATAAATTGTAATACTTAATTCAGATTTTGTCCCTAACAACGCGGGAATCGTTTTCGATAGTCTATGAATAATAGGTTCGCACTAAAAACCCAGTAAACTTTCTAAAACATTAGAACAGTTAATATTGACTCGTCTTCTAACTCCCTGTAAACTTTAGTATTATAGAGAAAGTGAAACATTAGAACAGCTAATATTGACTCGTCCTCTGACTCCCTGTAAACCTTAGTACTACAGAGAAAGTGAGACATTAGAAC
>NW_013913459.1:0-228 GCF_000517525.1 Limulus polyphemus | reverse complement strand
TTAGCTCATTTTGAAATGGAGTCTTCTACACACATCTGCTACTGCCAGAAGCAGCTTGTGTTGTTTGAAGTTTCATGTCGGAGAAGTCTTTCTTTTTTGTCTACTCAATATTTCACCCACTTAGTTGTATTTTTCAACACTCATCTCAGTAGGGCCCAACCTTCTCTACCTCATCTCCATTTGATGGAGTTTTCAGTTTTCTACACACTTGCTACTCTCTATTTCTAT
>NW_013913458.1:0-228 GCF_000517525.1 Limulus polyphemus | reverse complement strand
AAGTGGGCAAGTGATATGATGACCAAGCCTCTGAACTTTTGAAAGACCGTATTGTTCTCAGACAAATCAAGATTCGCTCAATTTTTGGACAGTGGAAGGATATGGGTCTGGAGAATGCCTCACCAAGAGTTTTGGCTCAACAGATTGCAGCCAACTGTGAAGCATGGTGGTTTCAGCGTGATGGTTTGGGGTGCTGTTTGGGTTGATGGGAGATCGAGCTTAGTGGTA
>NW_013913457.1:0-228 GCF_000517525.1 Limulus polyphemus | reverse complement strand
CATAATAGTTAAATCTTGTGGCTTGTTATTGATAGTACACAGTATCGTTAAATCTTATGGCTTGTTATTCATAGTACATAGGATTGTTAAATTCTGTGTCTTCTTATTGACATTACACAGTATCGTTAAATCTTATGGCTTGTTATTGATAGTACACATTATCGTTAAATCTTGTGTCTTATTATTGATAGTACACAATATCGTTAAATCATGTGTCTTCTTATTGAC
>NW_013913456.1:0-228 GCF_000517525.1 Limulus polyphemus | reverse complement strand
TTCTGTATACAGGAAACAATTCTGAGTTGCCATGCTGCCGCATGTGAGATCGTGTCATCCATGGTCACAAAAAATGTCCTAATTTTCGTCTTTTGTTTAAAGGTCTATCAGTATTTCGTCATATGATGAGGATTTGATGTTAGAATTAATGTATTTAAAACAGGTAGCGATTGATAGATGGTATCAACCGCAAGTCATAGATAGGATGTACAGTAAATATTATAACAG
>NW_013913455.1:0-228 GCF_000517525.1 Limulus polyphemus | reverse complement strand
CGTCCCTAATTTAGCAGTGTAAGACTAGAGGGAAAGCAGCTAGTCATCACCACCCACCGCCAACTCTTGGGCTACTCTTTTACCAACGAATAGTGGGATTGACCGTCACATTATAACGCCCCCACGGCTGAAAGGGCGAGCATGTTTGGTGTGATGCGGATTCGAACCCGCGACCCTCAGATTGTGAGTCGAGCGCCTTATCCACCTGGCCATGCCGGGCCCTTACAA
>NW_013913454.1:0-380 GCF_000517525.1 Limulus polyphemus | reverse complement strand
CAGTGTTTTCTATCACTTGAATTGGTCAGCATTAGAAGTAGTCAGTATTTTCTATCACTAGAATTGGTGGGTGTTTTCTAACACTAGAATTGGTGGGTGTTTTCTATCACTAGAATTGGTCAGTGTTTTCTAACACTAGAACTGGTCAGTGTTTTCTAACACTAGAAGTGGTCAGTGTTTTCTATCACTTGAATTGGTCAGTGTTTTCTATCACTAGAATTGGTGGGTGTTTTCTAACACTAGAATTGGTGGGTGTTTTCTATCACTAGAATTGGTGGGTGTTTTCTATCACTAGAATTGGTGGGTGTTTTATAACACTAGAAGTGGTCAGTGTTTTCTATCACTTGAATTGGTCAGTGTTTTCTATCACTTGAATTGGT
>NW_013913453.1:0-225 GCF_000517525.1 Limulus polyphemus | reverse complement strand
AAGACACAAGATTTAACGATACTGTGTACTGTCAATAAGAAGAAACAAGATTTAACAATACTGTGTACTGTCATTAAGAAGACACAAGATTTAGCAATACTGTGTACTATCAATAAGAAGACACACGATTCAGAAATACTGTGTACTGTCAATAAAAGACAGAAGATTTAACGATACTGTGTACTGTCATTAAGAAGACACAAGATTTAACGATACTGTGTACTG
>NW_013913452.1:0-331 GCF_000517525.1 Limulus polyphemus | reverse complement strand
GTTTGGTGGGATGCGGATTCGAACCCGCGACCCTCAGATTGTGAGTCGAGCGCCTAATCCACCTGGCCTTTAAGAGAAGTAAAATTATTTGGAAGATTATAAAGGTTATCAAAGTTACTAACTAAATCACTCTTTGTTGTGACGATTAACAGTTTATCGATAAGGTTAAGAAAAAGCTTTTAAATAAATTGTAGATGGAATATCGAAATGCTGAGGTTGAACTGTAAAGGTGTGACCACACAATAAACTAACCAATACAATTATTCTTATCGTTATATTACTAGCTAAGATTAAGATTCCATCATGATTCTGGACAATATAGGTGTGACCA
>NW_013913451.1:0-228 GCF_000517525.1 Limulus polyphemus | reverse complement strand
GTAACTCTAGTTACCGAATTTGTAACCACCATTCTCATCTTTAGCCTTACTTGGTACAACTACTCCATGCACACCAGGTTAGCGCATGTGTTAGCACCATAATTACCTTTAGACCTACTTCGTACAACAACTCCATGAACACCTAGGTGTAACTCGAGTTACCGAATTTATAACCACCATACTCATCTTTAGCCTTACTTGGTACAACTACTCCACGAACACCTAGGT
>NW_013913450.1:0-222 GCF_000517525.1 Limulus polyphemus | reverse complement strand
CACTTGATCAGGTAATACTGGATCTTTTAGTGATCCCTAAAGCACTTGATCAGGTAATACTGGATCTTTTAGTGACCCTAAAGCACTTGATCAGGTAATACTGGATCTTTTAGTTACCCTAAAGCACTTGATCAGGTAATACTGGATCTTTTAGTGACCCTAAAGCACTTGATCTGGTAATACTGGATCTTTTAGTACCCTAAAGCACTTGATCAGGTAATG
>NW_013913449.1:0-302 GCF_000517525.1 Limulus polyphemus | reverse complement strand
TGGCCACTTATTTGTCTTTCTTTTACTTAAATAGTCCTTATTATTTAAACTGTTATATCAGACGAGGTGTAGAAAACAATAATTGGCCACTTATTTGTCTTCCTTTTACTTGAATAGTCCTTATCCTTTTAAACTGTTATGTCAGACAAGGTGTAGAAAACAATAACTGGCCACTTATTTGTCTTGAATAGTCCTTATCTTTTAAACTGTTATGTCAGACAAGGTGATTTCAAGTAAAGGGAAGACAAATAAGTGGCAGTTATTGTTTTCTAGTCCTTATCTTTTAAACTGTTATGTTAGAC
>NW_013913448.1:0-401 GCF_000517525.1 Limulus polyphemus | reverse complement strand
TATCTATTATTGAATAGTATAACATACACATATATATATTCAGAAATTGTATACAACTGTTTTTACAAAAAATGCAACATTTTAAAACCTAGTGTTAAATTACTTAGAATTGTTGATAACTTACCTTAGTATCCTACTGGGAAGAATTTTCTACTTATTAGAAAACAGAAGATTGCATAGTTATTATTGTGAAAACAGAAGATGGAGTATAGTTATTATTGTGAAAACAGAAGATGGGGCATAGTTATTATTGTGAAAACAGAAGATTGAGCATAGTTATTATTGTGAAAACATAAGATAGAGCATATTTATTATTGTGAAAACATAAGATAGAGCATAGTTATTATTGTGAAAACAGAAGATAGAGCATGGTTATTATTGTGAAAACAGAAGATGGGGCA
>NW_013913447.1:0-226 GCF_000517525.1 Limulus polyphemus | reverse complement strand
GCTGGAATAAGTACATTTGTGTGGTGATGGATTATTTCACCAAGTGGCCTGAGGCATATGCGATACCAAATCAGGAAGCTACAACTGTAGCTTCGACTATTAGTGACTTCTTCTTCAGATTTGGTATGCCACATGAACTGCATTCAGATCAAGGCCGTAACTTTGAATCTAGCTGTGTTCCAAGAATGACTGCAAGTTGTTTGGCATCCGAAAGACCAGGACAACG
>NW_013913446.1:0-228 GCF_000517525.1 Limulus polyphemus | reverse complement strand
GGGCCATACTTGACCGGGAAGTCAAGAAAGAACCAAAAAACCAACTTTGAAGAGCGATCTACTCCACGTTTTGAAGCAAAAGTGGGCGAAAATCCCACAATCTAAAACTGACGAGATGATTCTCACGATGCCCCAAAGGATCAACGAACTCCACAAAGCGAAAGGAAGATCTACTAGATATTAATTAAATTATAGATATATCAATTCATGTGAATATGACTGAAATTT
>NW_013913445.1:0-224 GCF_000517525.1 Limulus polyphemus | reverse complement strand
TGCGTATTTATATGCAAAATTCTAGTCTTCTATTATCATTTTTCCGACTTTTGTGGTCGTTTTATGTTACTCTTTTATTGGCTTTTCTGAAAGCGTATGTGTACTGCAGTGAAGCTTTTGGTTACTCATTGTTTCTCGATTTCTTGTTACCAGAGGGTCCTAAATTGATGATTCTTCACCAAATTTGGTATGTAGGTACACTTTAACGTTGCGTAGTAATATGC
>NW_013913444.1:0-400 GCF_000517525.1 Limulus polyphemus | reverse complement strand
ACATATAGGCCGTGTTTATATTTATTGATATCTCCTGACGAAGTTGTAAGAGCGGAATATTGAGCTAATAAAGTTATATTCCGTAGATATAGGGTGTGTTTATATTTATTGATATCTTCTGACGAAGTTGAAACAGCATATCTCCGGAATATAACTTCATTAGCTCAATTTTCCAAGTCGTGATTATATTTACTGATAGCTCCTAACGAAGCTGTAACAGCGGAAAATTTAGTTAATAAAGTTATATTCCGGAGATATAGGTCGTGATTATATTTATTGATATCTCCTGACGAAGCTGTAACAGCGGAAAATTGAGATAATAAAGCTATATTCCGGGGATATAGGTCGTGATTATATTTACTGATATCTCCTGACGAAGTTGTAATAGCGGAAAATTGAG
>NW_013913443.1:0-228 GCF_000517525.1 Limulus polyphemus | reverse complement strand
GATCTTGAAGAATCTATTTATATACTACTAAAACTCTGAGATTGTTTGTTTGTTTGCTTACTTTCTCAGTCAAAAAATCATTCACACTACCGTTCGCACTCTTTGCGAAACTTCATTGGGCCACAGGTTACCGAGTTAGCGCCGTTTTTCGGGTCACTTTTATGAATATTTCTAGCATGAATAATTTTACATCACATTACCGTTCTCGCTCTTTACGAAACTTCTTTG
>NW_013913442.1:0-228 GCF_000517525.1 Limulus polyphemus | reverse complement strand
TACTGTGTACTGTCAATAAGAAGACACAAGATTTGACGATACTGTGTACTATCAATAACAAGCCATAAGATTTAACGATACTGTGTATATCAATAATAGGCCACAAGATTTAACGAAACTGTGTACTGTCAATAAGAAGACAAAATATTTAACAATACTGTGTACAATCAATAAAAAGACACAAGATTTAACAATACTGTGTAATGTCAATAAGAAGACACAAGATTT
>NW_013913441.1:0-229 GCF_000517525.1 Limulus polyphemus | reverse complement strand
GCCAACAGATAAGGACGGGACTATTGTTATTCTTAACAAAGTTTACTATATCGCTGAAGCTAACCGCCAATTAGAGAGAACTAACTTGTACAAGAAACTTTCACAAAATCCTACAACTCAGTTTATTAAGACCATAACTGACAAACTTAGATTTTTTTTTTTTTACCATTCCGAGTCTAGTAGTCGAGCTGAGAAAAAGTGTTATACTTGTAAATTTGGATCCTATGAT
>NW_013913440.1:0-228 GCF_000517525.1 Limulus polyphemus | reverse complement strand
GAAACACCCAGTTTATCATGACTAGTGTTCTAATCAACCATGAAACACCCAGCTTATCATGACCAGTGTTCAAATAAAACATTAAACCCAGTGTATCATGAACAGTATTTTTAAAGAGAAAAAACCTAGGTTGTCATGAACAGCATGCTCAGCCTCTATTTTTAGGGAGGGTTGTAGAAAGAAGCTAAAAAATTTTACTGTTCCAAAGAATCATGAAAATTAAAAAAT
>NW_013913439.1:0-274 GCF_000517525.1 Limulus polyphemus | reverse complement strand
TATTTTGGTAAGTTTGATATTGGGTCAAATGTTGGAATATTTCACACATATATTCACGGGTTATTTTGTCGTTATTACCTCTCTAGCGGGAGATATTTTGGTAAGTTTGATGTTGGGTCAAATGTTGGAATATTTCACACATATATTCACGGGTTATTTTGTCGTTATTACCTCTCTAGCGGAGAAATTTTGGTAAGCTTGATGTTGGAATATTTCACACATATATTCACGGGTTATTTTGTCGTTATTACCTCTCTAGCGGGAGATATTTTAG
>NW_013913438.1:0-224 GCF_000517525.1 Limulus polyphemus | reverse complement strand
TAGTTCACATTAATATCTACCAGTGGTATTCCATCTCTACAAGTGATGGTTGTCTTTGTTCACTGTATGTTTATGTGCTATTGTTTTCAAGCCCTAGTTCACATTAATATCTACCAGTGGTATTCCGTCTCTACCAGTGATAGTTCGGCTCTGTTCACTGTATGTTTATGTGCTATTGTTTTCAAGCCCTAGTTCACATTAATATCTACCAGTGGTATTCCGTC
>NW_013913437.1:0-228 GCF_000517525.1 Limulus polyphemus | reverse complement strand
CAAGAATAGAGATTGAAGCTGTTGTTGGAGGAAAAAGAAAAGAAACAAGAAGAGAAATTACAGCAGTGGAAATTGGAACAAGAAAGGAAACAGGAAGAAAATCTCCAACAGTTGCAGGAAAGTCAACAACAGTGGCAAGAAGTACAACTGGAAAACATTACTAAATTTAAAAGCGAATTAGATACATTAAAGGACAATTTATTGTCTTTTACACAAGGAGAATACATT
>NW_013913436.1:0-228 GCF_000517525.1 Limulus polyphemus | reverse complement strand
CCCATATCCCCATAAGCGACTAAAAGATAATACTGACATTCCAGCACATATCCCCATAAGTGATTAGAAGATAATACTGACATTCCAGCCCATATCCACATAAGTGACTAAAAGGTAATACTGACATTCCAGTCCATATCCCCATAAGTGACTAAAAGATAAGACTGACATTCCAGCACATATCCCCATAAGTGATTAGAAGATAATACTGACATTCCAGCACATATC
>NW_013913435.1:0-228 GCF_000517525.1 Limulus polyphemus | reverse complement strand
AAAACTTTTTAAGCATGTTCTCTCATGTGACTTCTTTGTTCAATCTGTATATATATATCCGTGTCAGTGTAAATTACTTGTACCTGATGATGACAAAACCTTGTCGAAACGTTGTACATTTGCTGTTGTATTAAAGTTTTTCTTCATTACCCATTCAAGCCGTCTCCAGCCATTATTAGAACCAATAGTATTTATATTCGATGACGAGGAACGCACTTTGAGACTAAC
>NW_013913434.1:0-225 GCF_000517525.1 Limulus polyphemus | reverse complement strand
CGATACTGTGTACTGTCAATAAGAAGACACAATATTCAACGATAATGTGTACAGTCAGTAAGAAAACACAAGATTTAGCAATTATGTGTCCTGTCAATAAGAAGACACAAGATTTTACGATACTGTGTACTTTCATTAAGAAAACACTAGATTTAACGATACTGTGTATTGTCAATAAGAAGACACAAGATTTAACTATACTGTGTACTGTCCATAAGAGGACGC
>NW_013913433.1:0-228 GCF_000517525.1 Limulus polyphemus | reverse complement strand
AACAATATAATTATCAGCTAACATCATACTATTTACTACAATATAATTATTAGTTAACATCATATTATTTACTACAGTATAATTATTATCTAACATCATATTATTTACTACAATATAATTATTAGCTAACATCATATTATTTACTACAATATAATTATTATCTAACATCATATTATTTACCACAAAATAATTATTAGCTAACATCATATTATTTACCACAATATAATT
>NW_013913432.1:0-228 GCF_000517525.1 Limulus polyphemus | reverse complement strand
GTGTACTGTCAGTAAGACAACACAACATTTAACAATAATGTGTCCTGTCAATAAGAAGACACAAGATTTAACGATACTGTGTACTGTCAGTAAGAAGACACAAGATTTAACGATACTGTCTACTGTCAATAAGAAGACACACGATTTAACAATACTGTGTACTATCAATAAGAAGACACACGATTTAGCAATACTGTGTACTATCAATAAAAAGACACAATATTTAAC
>NW_013913431.1:0-228 GCF_000517525.1 Limulus polyphemus | reverse complement strand
GTTAAATCTTATGGCTTGTTATTGATAGTACACAGTATCGTTAAATCTTGTGTCTTCTTATTGACAGTACATACTATTGTTAAATATTTTAATTTCTTATTGACAGTACATAGTTTCGTTAAATCTTGTGGCTTGTTATTGATAGTACACAGTATCGTTAAATCTTATGGCTTGTTATTGACAGTACATACTATTGTTAAATATTTTAATTTCTTATTGACAGTACAT
>NW_013913430.1:0-661 GCF_000517525.1 Limulus polyphemus | reverse complement strand
GTTGTCCGTAATGATTGATCAAACACAACAAGTTGTTTTCCATTGACCTTTACTTTGGTTGTCATTGTTTTTGTTGTCCGTTTGATCAATCATAACGGACAACAAAACCAATGACAAGCAAACTAAAGAACAATGGAAAACAACTTGTTGTGTGATCAATCATTACGGACAACAAAAACAATACTAACCACAGTAAAAAACAACGGAAAACAACTTGTTGTGTTTGATCAATCATTATGAACAACAAAAACAATACCAACCAAAGTAAAGAACAATGGAAAACAACTTGTTGTGTTTGATCAATCATTACACAACAAGTTGTTTTCCATTGTTCTTTACTTTGGTTGTCATTGTTTTTGTTGTCCGTAATGATTGATCAAACACAACAAGTTGTTTTCCATTGACCTTTACTTTGGTTGTCATTGTTTCTGTTGTCCGTAATGATTGATCACACAACAAGTTGTTTTCCATTGTTCTTTACTTTGGTTGTCATTGTTTTTGTTGTCATAATGATTGATCAAACACAACAAGTTGTTTTCCGTTGTTTTTTACTGTGGTTAGTATTGTTTTTGTTGTTTGTAATGATTGATCACACAACAAGTTGTTTTCCATTGTTCTTTAGTTTGCTTGTCATTGTTTTTGTTGTCCGTTATGATTGATC
>NW_013913429.1:0-228 GCF_000517525.1 Limulus polyphemus | reverse complement strand
GAATAGAAACACATGTACCATACGGACATGTGTGTGGTGGGAACACATATACCATACGGACATGTGGGGGGGACATATATACGATACGGACATGTAGGGGGACACATATACCATACGGACAGGTGTGTGGGAGGGACACATATTCCATACGGACATGTGGGGGGACACATATACCATACGGACATGTGTGTGGAATACATATGATACTTTCCATAAAAACCAAATGGC
>NW_013913428.1:0-226 GCF_000517525.1 Limulus polyphemus | reverse complement strand
TCGGGGTTTTCAAGAATTACAAGAGTGTATAATAACAGTACTATATCTAGTTCCTTGGGGATTTTGAAGAATTAGAAGAGTGTATAATAACAGTACTATATCTAGTCCCTTAGAGATTTTGAAGAATTAGAAGAGTGTATAATAACAGTAGTATATCTAGTCCCTTAGGAGTTTTGAAGAATTAGAAGAGTGTATAATAGCAGTACTATATCTAGTCCCTTAGGGG
>NW_013913427.1:0-228 GCF_000517525.1 Limulus polyphemus | reverse complement strand
GTACTATTTATGTAAAGACACAAGAATGATGATGTATTATGTTACATTACTGTCTATGTAAAGACACAAGAATGATTATGTACTATTTACAATACTGTTTATGTAAAGGAACAAGAAAAATAATGTACTATGTTACGGTACTGTTTATGTAAATACACAAGAATGATGATATATTAGTTACGGTACTGTTTATGTAAATACACAAGAATGATGATATATTAGTTACGG
>NW_013913426.1:0-402 GCF_000517525.1 Limulus polyphemus | reverse complement strand
CATGATACCTATGTATTAAAACAACAACAACAACAGTTCACGTGAAGTCGATTACTACATGATAACTATGTATTAAAAGAACAACAAC
Source organism: Limulus polyphemus (assembly GCF_000517525.1). NCBI lineage: Eukaryota > Metazoa > Arthropoda > Merostomata > Xiphosura > Limulidae > Limulus > Limulus polyphemus. The sequence goes on along the minus strand of NW_013913426.1, from coordinate 314 downwards.
AACAGTTCATGTAAAGTCAATTACTACATGATACCCATGTATTAAAACAACAACAACAACAGTTCATGTAAAGTCAATTACTACATGGTACCTATGTATTAAAACAACAACAACAACAGTTCATGTAAAGTCGATTACTACATGATACCTATGTATTAAAACAGCAACAACAACAGTTCACGAGAAGTCGATTACTATATGATACCTATGTATTAAAACAACAACAACAACAGTTCATGTAAAGTCAATTACTACATGATACCTATGTATTTAAAACAACAACAACAGTTCACGAGAAGTCGATTACTATATGA
>NW_013913425.1:0-228 GCF_000517525.1 Limulus polyphemus | reverse complement strand
GTCATCTTGGCAGCTATTACAAAACTTTGCCAATTCCTGTTCCAGTGTCCAGTTGTACTTTTCTACCATCCCATCAGACTGTGGTTGAAGTGGCGTTGTCCTGGTCTTTCGTATGCCAAACAGCTTGCAGCATTCATGGAACACAGCTGATTCAAAGTTACGACCTTGATCTGAATGCAATTTGTATGGCATACCAAACCGGAAGAAGAAATCACTAATAGGCGAAGC
>NW_013913424.1:0-228 GCF_000517525.1 Limulus polyphemus | reverse complement strand
TTTGACGTAAGATAATAATGTAAAGTGACTACAGAACAATAATGAAGATAGTACACGAATTCTGACGTAAGATAACAATGTAAAGTGACTACAGAACAATAATGAAGATAGTACACGAATTCTGACGTAAGATAATAATGTAAAGTGACTACAGAACAATAATGAAGATAGTACACGAATTCTGACGTAAGATAACAATGTAAAGTGACTACTACAGAACAATAATGA
>NW_013913423.1:0-228 GCF_000517525.1 Limulus polyphemus | reverse complement strand
TATGTTAAGTAATTTCTATACTTGTTTATAATCAGCGTTAAGAGTGTTGTGAAGGTATATGTTAAGTATATTTTATATTTGTTTCTAACCTGCGGTAAGAGTGTTGTGAAGCTATATGTTAAGTATATTTTATATTTGTTTATAACCTGCGGTAAGAGTGTTGTGAAGGTATATGTTAAGTAATTTTTATACTTGTTTATAAGCTGCAGTAAGAGTGTTGTGAAGCTA
>NW_013913422.1:0-228 GCF_000517525.1 Limulus polyphemus | reverse complement strand
ATAAACATATTGGAACAAATCAAACGGAAGGTAGATTCAAGTAGAGAACAAGATCTTTTTTGCTGGTTTTTATGAATTATTGATAAACATATTGGAACAAATCAAACGGAAGGTAGATTCAAGTAGAGAACAAGATCTTTTTTGCTGGTTTTTATGAATTATTGATAGACATATTGGAACAAATCAAACAGAAGGTAGATTCAAGTAGAGAACAAGATCTTTCACACA
>NW_013913421.1:0-425 GCF_000517525.1 Limulus polyphemus | reverse complement strand
AGACCATGGTGGGCGTGCAGCTTACTCCACTTCGGGTCTGATTTATATCTATTCATGGACTCATGTTTAGAGGATTGGGGTTCTTAGCTCGACTCCTGGGAGATTTCAGGTCTCTTTTCAGTCAAGGAGTCTTTTCTCCATATCAACATTCTTAAGCCTATGGCAGTTCGTTGAGCTTTGTCCCACTTCCTTCCTTTCTGTCGTATGGGGTTGGTGGTTATGATACATTCTGACATCTCCACAGTGATCACTTATATCATAGAGCCAGGAGTGATCCATTGATCCACAGGTCTCTAGGTGGGTGTGTTCTCAGCAGGGGAACCTTGTATATGCCTTCACCACCCACTGGAATGCCAACCTTCTTTTCCTTTGGCCTTTCGTTCCTTCACCCACTAACTCTGAGGTGTTCGCATTCTGTAAAGGTT
>NW_013913420.1:0-437 GCF_000517525.1 Limulus polyphemus | reverse complement strand
ATACACGGGAATATCACAGTTCAGTGATCACCATGAAACATACACGGGAATGTCACAGCATCCGTGATCACCATGAAACATACACGGGAATGTCACAGCTTCAGTAATCACCAAGAAACATACACTGGAATGTCACGGCTTCAGTGATCAACAAGAAACATAAAAGAATGTCACAGCTTCAGTGATCACCATGAAATATACACGGGAATATCACAGCTTCAGTGATCACCATGAAACATACACGGGAATGTCACAGCTTCAGTGATCACCATGAAATATACACGGAAATGTCACAGCTTCCGTGATCACCATGAAATATACACGGGAATGTCACAGCTTCAGTGATCACCAAGAAACATAAAAGGGAATGTCACGGCTTCAGTGATCACCATGAAACATAAAAGGGAATGTCACAGCTTCAGTGATCACCATGAAAC
>NW_013913419.1:0-308 GCF_000517525.1 Limulus polyphemus | reverse complement strand
TATGTTGGAGTTACTGGTTGAAGGTAAATATTTAAATGAATATGTTGGAGTTACTGGTTGAAGGTAAATATTTAAATGAACAAGTTGGAGTTACTGGTTAAATGTAAGTATTTAAATGAACAAGTCGGAGTTACTGGTTGAAGGTAAATATTTAAATGAATATGTTGGAGTTACTGGTTGAAGGTAAATATTTAAATGAACAAGTCGGAGTTACTGGTTGAAGGTAAATATTTAAATGAACAAATTGGAGTTACTGGTTAAATGTAAGTATTTAAATGAACAAGTCGGAGTTACTGGTTGAAGGTAAA
>NW_013913418.1:0-228 GCF_000517525.1 Limulus polyphemus | reverse complement strand
GCTAATAACTTTTAAAAGCACTCTCGCTCTGAAATAGAATATATTCTGAAGTATGGTTTGTGTGTGTGTGCTAATAAATGGTTTCCCGACAAAACACGTCTGTGAAACAAGTTTTGTAACAAAGCTCGTAGGAAATAAACTTGAAATGATAATTGTATATGTGTTTATAAAGTTTTTGGTATCAACGTCAAATTTGAGGAGTAAAAACTGAGAATTACGTTACATAAA
>NW_013913417.1:0-287 GCF_000517525.1 Limulus polyphemus | reverse complement strand
TTTGTGACAATAAAACCTTGAATCCATATATCACTCTTTATTGTGAAAGTTAAACTAAGTATCCTAAAAGGGTTTGTAACAATAAAACCTTGAATCCATATACCACTCTTTATTATTATTATTATTATTTGTAATTAAGCACAAAGCTACACAAAGGGCTATCTGTGCTCTGCCCACCACGGGTATCGAAACCCGGATTCTAGCGTTGTAAGTCCGCAGACATACCGCTGTGCCACTGGGGGGCACCACTCTTTATTGTGAAAGTTAAACTAAGTATCCGAAAAGAG
>NW_013913416.1:0-228 GCF_000517525.1 Limulus polyphemus | reverse complement strand
GTTACTGAACCTAAACGTTAGGTTGATAGCCACTTTCTGTTACTGAACCTAAACGTTAGGTTGATAGCCACTTTCTGTTACTGAACCTAAACGTTTGACTGATAGCCACTTTCTGTTACTGAACCTAATCGTCAGACTGATAGCCACTTTCTGTTACTGAACCTAAACGTTAGGTTGATAGCCACTTTCTGTTACTGAACTTAATCGTTAGACTGATAGCCACTTTCT
>NW_013913415.1:0-227 GCF_000517525.1 Limulus polyphemus | reverse complement strand
ACCCAGTCTGGATGACAAAAATACTGTGACCACAGCCAGGTTTAACCCAGTCTGAATGACAACAATTCTGTTACTACAGTCAAGTTTAACTCAGTCTGGATGACAACAATACTGTGACTACAGTCAAGTTTAACCCAGTCTGGATGACAACAATACTGTTACTACAGCCAGGATTAACCCAGTCTGGATGACAACAATACTGTGATTACAGCCAGGTTTAACCCAGT
>NW_013913414.1:0-228 GCF_000517525.1 Limulus polyphemus | reverse complement strand
CCTTTCAGTCTGGAACTTCTTCGATGTCTTATCGAGGGTTCACGATGAGCGAGTTGATTACGAGTTGACGTAGGTACGATTTGCTTAACGGGAAGCTAGCTAGCTTTGTCCTTCGTTATTTATCAGCCACACACACCGGGTTTTCCCACGTGACTTTATGTAATGTTTTGGTAAAAATACTAATGTCCGATGTAATATTCCTGGTCAAATATCTGAAGTTTTCCGATT
>NW_013913413.1:0-229 GCF_000517525.1 Limulus polyphemus | reverse complement strand
GAAAAGGATATCTAACCTTTGGTTACAGAATTTTAACTTTTGATTGAAATAGCATAGGCGTAGGAGCCGAGGGCGCATTATATTTAATCAAAGGATACCTAGAAATATAAAAAAACTATAGATATCTATAATCAAAAGTTAAAAGTCTGCAATCAACTGATAAAACCGGTACTATAGCTAAAGTACTGTGTGAATAGGTGAAAATTGATTTCCTTTTTACGATGACGAA
>NW_013913412.1:0-349 GCF_000517525.1 Limulus polyphemus | reverse complement strand
ATGTTATCAAGAACAGGTTGCATAGTAAAATAAAAACTATCGTTATCAAGGAAAGGTTATATTGTAAAAACAGAAACCCTTGATAACAATTACAAGTTGTATAGTCGGAACAAAAACAAATATTATCAAAAACAGGTTGCATAGTAAAATAAAAACTAACGTTATCAAGGAAAGGTTATATTTTCAAAACAGAAATAAATGTTATCAAGGGCAAGTTGCATAGTCGGAACAAAAACAAATGTTATCAAGGGCAAGTTTTATAGTCGGAAGAAAAACAAATGTTATCAAGGGAAAGTTGTATAGTCGGAACAAAAACAAATGTTATAAAGAACAGGATGCTTAGTAAAAT
>NW_013913411.1:0-770 GCF_000517525.1 Limulus polyphemus | reverse complement strand
GTAACGTCGAAACATGTAGAGTCGTCAACGTTTTGAAGGCCATAGATAGGTCTAAATAAGATGTTTTTAATTGTGTACCAGGTTAACGTTGAATATTTATGATTTTAGCTATCATGTAGTTTCATTATATTTTTTCTAAGCCATAATAAACTTGATGTTTTGGTCATAGTTTGTACATCTTCATCTGATTTGGCCCTCTGCTGAGTCAAATGTCATTACGGGGGCTTATAACGCTAACAACGAGTTTCGATACCCGCGGTGGGCAGAGCACAGAATGCGTAAAAACAACATCTGTTTGTTATAAAAAAGCGACCCCCAAAAAATGTAAGTACCTAAAACTGAATACTTGAAAACTTTACATAGCTCCATTCGCACTTAAAAGACAGATTTTTATATGTCTATTAATAACCATTGTTTCGACGATATCCAATCACTTATCACATAATTGTTTTATGTAACACTAGCAGACGTCCGTTGAAATAATTTTTTTGTATTTATTCGTCACTATTTTTAGGAAAATCACTGTTGCTGATTGCACACCAACTGAACAATCATATTACACACCCTCCGATCCAAAGGATTAACCTTTACAACCACCTTTTGTAACTCAATATGTTATTTAAGTAAGTAAAATATCATTGCGTTTGTTTTTATGAAACGGAGGCTGACTGACATGCATTGTGGAAAAAATGCTTGGGTTTCGATGCAATAGGTGTATCCAGCACATTAGAGTAGAAGCTGGCAATTTTTTCGCTCAATGCCACCGTTCT
>NW_013913410.1:0-228 GCF_000517525.1 Limulus polyphemus | reverse complement strand
ACACCTAGGTTTTCGTGGAGTTGTTGTACCAAATAACGCCTGAGATGAGTATGGTGTTTTTAAATTCGGTAACTATAGTTATACCTAGGTGTTCATGGAGTAGTTGTTCCAAGTAAGGCTAAAGATGAGTTCGGTAGTCATAAATTCGGAAACTAGAGTTACACCTAGGTGTTGATGGAGTAGTTGTACCAAGTAAGGCTAAATACGAGTATGTTGGTTATTAATTCA
>NW_013913409.1:0-232 GCF_000517525.1 Limulus polyphemus | reverse complement strand
TGAGTATTGAAGTAGATCAAAAGTATAATGTGAGTATTGAAGTACATCTAAAGTATAATGTAAGTATTAAGGTACATCTAAAGTATAATGTGAGTATTGATGTACATCTAAAGTATAATGTGCGTATTGAAGTACAACTAAAGTATAATGTGAGTATTGAAGTACATCTAAAGTATAATGTGAGTATTGAAGTAGATCAAAAGTATAATGTGAGTATTCAAGTAGATCTAAA
>NW_013913408.1:0-225 GCF_000517525.1 Limulus polyphemus | reverse complement strand
TATAGAGATGTGATGAACCTTGATTTTGCTAAAAATATCGAGATGTGATGAACCTTGATTTAATAAAATATAGAGACGTGATGAACCTTGATATTAATAAAATATAGAGAAGTGATGAACCTTGATTTTAATAAAAATATAGAGACGTGATGAACCTTGATTTTAATAAAATATAGAGAAGTGATGAACCTTGATTTTAATGAAAATATAGAGACGTGATGAACC
>NW_013913407.1:0-228 GCF_000517525.1 Limulus polyphemus | reverse complement strand
TTTAACGATACTGTGTACTGTCAATAAGAAGACACAAGATTTAACGATTCTGTGTACTGTCAATAAGAATAGACAAAAAATTTAACGATACTGTGTACTGTACAATAAAAAGACACAAGATTTAACAATACTGTGTACTGTTAATAAGAAGACACAAGATTTAACGATACTGTGTTCTGTCATAAAAAGACACAAGATTTAACGATACTGTGTTCTGTCAATAAGAAG
>NW_013913406.1:0-229 GCF_000517525.1 Limulus polyphemus | reverse complement strand
GACCATGTTTTCGTCTTAGAAAATAAACTCCACCTTTTCGATTCTTTTTTACTCTGGGTTATGGAATGATCACATTTTTTTTAGTTTTTCACGGAATATAATATTTTTCGTTGATGCTAAAATGTCTCAATTTTGAGATTTAATACGAAATAAGCACTATCATATATTTTTCTATTAAGTTTTAGTCAAAACAGGACATTTTTCCATTTTCCAAAAAATTCATATTTTC
>NW_013913405.1:0-228 GCF_000517525.1 Limulus polyphemus | reverse complement strand
CAGACACAGCAAACAACTTGTTATGATAATATAGTTTACTAGTGAACATTACATGTGATCCAGACATTGCAAAAAACTTGTTATAATAGTACTGCTGTACCGTACATCAGAACATTACATGTGATCCAAATACAGCAAACGACTTGTAATGATAATATAGTTTGCTAGTGAACATTACATGTGATCCAGACACAGCAAACAACTTGTAATGATAATATAGCTTACTAG
>NW_013913404.1:0-224 GCF_000517525.1 Limulus polyphemus | reverse complement strand
ATCTCTTATCATAAGTTAATTTCATCGAATCAGCAGACGTTTTCAAGTTTGAATGCACTTGATGGTGAATATCATCCATCCTTTCCGATAACACTTTCACAAACACTGACACATTCTCAGGCAACTCTTCATAAGGTGGGCGTCCTTTATGCTTGGGTCCCCTTTTTGCACTACATATACTGCATGTCCGGCACCATTCTTCCCCATCTCACCTCATACCTATC
>NW_013913403.1:0-229 GCF_000517525.1 Limulus polyphemus | reverse complement strand
AAGTTATGGAGCAAAAAACCAAAAATAGTGTGAAAAAATCGGTCCCCCATGTTAGCAGATAAGAGATTTTTTGAATTTTCGTGCCCTAGTTGTGACCTTGACTCTTCAAAAAATAATCACTTCTAACTTGGGTCATAGTCCAAATGTATACCAACTTTCGTCCAAATCCATTCAGCCGTTTGAGAAATCTTGCTGACAAACACATACACAGGGGTGATGCATTGATGGC
>NW_013913402.1:0-277 GCF_000517525.1 Limulus polyphemus | reverse complement strand
CACTAAATGATCTAAATCCTTTTGTAAATCAGCAGCATCCTCTTCACAGCCAGCAACACCCTCAGCCCTAAGTATCATCTGCAAACTTAAGTAATTTATTGACCATTCTTTCATCTATGTCATTGATGTAAACCAAAAAGAGCAAAGGTCCTAAGACTGAGCCTTGAGGTACCCCACTTGTGACATTAATCCAGTTTGACTGAACTCCATTTGTAACAACCTTCTGCTTTCTTCCATATAGCCATTCTTCTATTCAATTTGCTAACTTACTCCCCCA
>NW_013913401.1:0-228 GCF_000517525.1 Limulus polyphemus | reverse complement strand
TAGAAAAGTACAACTGGACACTGGGACAGGAATTGGCAAAGTTTTGTAATAGCCACCAAGATGACTGGGATGTCTTACTCCCTACACTATTGATGGCCTATAGGACAGCAGAGCATGAAACCACTGGATACACTCCAGCAAAGTTGATGTTTGGTCGGGAACTTCGGTAGCCAGTGGATCTGTTAACAGGACGCCCACCTTATGAAGAATTGCCTGAGAATGTGTCGG
>NW_013913400.1:0-228 GCF_000517525.1 Limulus polyphemus | reverse complement strand
TCACAGTATAAGTGTAAAAACGTTAATAAAGTAACAACAAATATCTATTAAATCTATAAAATAACAAATACATATTAATTATTACTCAAGTTATTATTTCAGTCGTTCTTAATGTATCAAGTGTCTGTATGCAAAGAAAAGCCAAAAACTATGGTTTTTATCATTAAATGAAGATATAGCCTAAAGATGCTTTGCGGGCTTTACGGCATAACTAGGTTTCATTCGCCC
>NW_013913399.1:0-228 GCF_000517525.1 Limulus polyphemus | reverse complement strand
ACCTTACCTTGTGTCTTTATATTTAAATATGGAGCTGGTTAAGGCATTTATTACCTTGTGTCTTTGTATTTAAACATGAAGCTGGTAAGATAGAACTGGTAAGATATTTATTACCTTCCCTTGTGTCTTTATATTTAAATATGAAGCTGGTAATGTATTTATCACCTTGTGTCTTTGTATTTAAATATGAAGCTAGTAAGGCATTTATCACCTTGTGTCTTTGTATTT
>NW_013913398.1:0-228 GCF_000517525.1 Limulus polyphemus | reverse complement strand
CATTGATAACATAGTATGAAGAATGTTATACAGGCTCTATGAAGGATGTTGTACAGGCATTGATAACATAGTATGAAGAATGTTATACAGGCTCTATGAAGGATGTTGTACAGGCATTGATAACATAGTATGAAGAATGTTATACAGGCTCTATGAAGGATGTTGTACAGGCATTGATAACATAGTATGAAGAAAGTTATACAGACTCTGTGAAGGATGTTGTACAGG
>NW_013913397.1:0-331 GCF_000517525.1 Limulus polyphemus | reverse complement strand
CAAATGTTAACAAGATTTTCAGACACCCTGTATACCATCGGTTTGTAGCAACCAAAGCAAATGTTAACAAGATTTTCAGACACCCTGTATACCATCTGTTTGGTAGCAACCAAAGCAAATGTTAAGATTTTCGGACACCCTGTATACCATCGGTTTGTAGCAACCAATGCAAATGTTAAGATTTTCAGACACCCTTTATACCATCGGTTTGTAGCAACCAATGCAAATGTTAAGATTTTCGGACACCCTGTATACCATCGGTTTGTAGCAACCAAAGCAAATGTTAAGATTTTCGGACACCCTGTATACCATCGGTTTGTAGCAACCAAAG
>NW_013913396.1:0-228 GCF_000517525.1 Limulus polyphemus | reverse complement strand
TTCAGAATACTGATGCTAACAGTATAACAATCGTTAATGAACAATGCATCCATGGAGATGAGCTTGTTCTTGATATTCAAGGAATGTGTGGAGAAAAGGAAGATAAAGACCCTGAATTTACTGATGTCAGTGATACGGATGATATCGATAATGAGATTTATGATGAGACATTTATAGATGATTTATAGAGAGATAAGGCAATTGTAAAATTTCATTTAAATTCCACAA
>NW_013913395.1:0-228 GCF_000517525.1 Limulus polyphemus | reverse complement strand
CCAATGCATATCAGGATTGGACAATTTAATACTGTGGAAGTGTGTAGTTAACAATTGGAAACAACAAAGGCCAGATTCCAGTCAGTGTTGCTACATCCGTTGATCTGCATGTCACAGCACTTAAGTCAACTACAATACCCCCTATGTCAGAGAAGATAATTTGGGGTAAGATAAAAGAACATCCCCATGGAAGCTCAATGCTTGTAGAAGCAGTGGAAGACCCATCCA
>NW_013913394.1:0-229 GCF_000517525.1 Limulus polyphemus | reverse complement strand
CAGTGGGTTTTTATAGTAGATATAATGGTGTATGAAGTTGTTACAATAATCATCACTACAAACAGTGGGTTTTTATAGTCGATATAATGGTGTATGAAGTTGTTACAATAATCATCACTACAAACAGTGGGTTTTTATAGTCGATATAATGGTGTATGAATTTGGTACAATAATCATCACTACAAACAGTGGGTTTCTATAGTCGATATAATGACGTATGAAGTTGTTA
>NW_013913393.1:0-228 GCF_000517525.1 Limulus polyphemus | reverse complement strand
TATAAGACAACATTTAAATATAGACTATACAATTGTAGTGTCCAGTGTCTTCACTCTATAAATATAAGACAACATTTAAATATAGACTATACAATTGTAGTGTCTGGTGTCTTCATTCTATAAAAATAAGACAACATTTAAATATAGATCACACAATTGTAGTGTCCGGTGTCTTCATTCTATAAATATAAGACAACATTTAAATATAGATCACACAATTGTAGTGTC
>NW_013913392.1:0-228 GCF_000517525.1 Limulus polyphemus | reverse complement strand
GTGCCTGTCGTCTGCTGATAGCTGTCCAAGTATTTTCAGTGGTTGTCCCTTCAAGCTCGTTGCCAGATATACAGCTTTCTGTTCCTCTGTCCATCCATCCATCTCTGCCAGGAGCTCAAATTGTGCTCTATATGCTTCCCACAGTGCCTTACCATCGAATTCCTGTGGCTTCCTTCATACTAGATCACCCCTATTGCTGACATTCTTATCTGGGATGTGACAGGACTG
>NW_013913391.1:0-221 GCF_000517525.1 Limulus polyphemus | reverse complement strand
TACTCTAAGTAGTACTATAATAAACCGGGTACGGGTACTCTAAGTAGTACTATAATAAACCGGGACGGGTACTCTAAGTAGTACTATAATAAACCGGGACGGGTACTCTAAGTAGTACTATAATAAACCGGGACGGGTACTCTAACTAGTACTATAATAAACCGGGACGGGTACTCTAAGTAGTACTATAATAAACCGGGACGGGTACTCTAACTAGTACT
>NW_013913390.1:0-433 GCF_000517525.1 Limulus polyphemus | reverse complement strand
CGCGTCGCGTTGGTTGTATTTATAGGCGTGAGAAGATTTTCTAGAAAATTCAGATTACGCAACAATGCAAATTAAAGCGTTTACGTACACACATATACTTTTGATTCTTACTCTCTAGAATCTTCTATAACTTTGGAGAATAAACGGGAGTTTCGCAATACATATCTAACGCTATAAACTAGGCATTCTTTTAAATATAAACTCAATTCAAACAAACGTTGACATTAATAGGCGTGAGAAGATTTTCTAGAAAATTCAGATTACGCAACAATGCAAATTAAAGCGTTTACGTACACACATATACTTTTGATTCTTACTCTCTAGAATCTTCTATAACTTTGGAGAATAAACGGGAGTTTCGCAATACATATCTAACGCTATAACTAGGCATTCTTTTAAATATAACTCAATTCTAAACAAACGTTGACATTAA
>NW_013913389.1:0-334 GCF_000517525.1 Limulus polyphemus | reverse complement strand
GTTTGGCTTCTTTACTGACAAGTACCGGGGTTCCACGTGGTGGACCTGTTTGGCTTCTTTACTGACAAGTACCGGGTTCCACGTGGTGGACCTGTTTGGCTTCTTTACTGACAGGTACCGGGGTTCCACGTGGTGGACCTGTTTGGCTTCTTTACTGACAGGTACCGGGGTTCCACGTGGTGGACCTGTTTGGCTTCTTTACTGACAGGTACCGGGGTTTCACATGATGGACCTGTTTGTTTCCTGTATTGACAGATACTGGGGTTTCACATGATGGACCTGTTTGTTTCCTGTATTGACAGGTACTGGGGTTCCACATGATGGACCTGTTTGT
>NW_013913388.1:0-228 GCF_000517525.1 Limulus polyphemus | reverse complement strand
GACCAGGATTCAAACCTGGGTTATAGTGATCACAGCACAATGTCCTAACCACTAGATAATCATGGTTAAGTGTTCCAACCAGGATTCAACCATGTGTTATAGTAATCACACCACAATGTCTTAATGACTAAACAACCATGGTTTAGTGTTCCGATCAGGATTCAAACCTGGATTATTGTGATCACAGCATAATGTCCTAACCACTAGACAATCATGGTTTAGTGTTCC
>NW_013913387.1:0-228 GCF_000517525.1 Limulus polyphemus | reverse complement strand
CATCTTTTTTTTGTATGACGTTCGAACATTGAACTGCAAAGCTCTATCTTTAACATAGCAATTATACATGTAAATAGAATACTGTTACGACAGCAGAAGTCACGTGACTATGGTAACACGTCATGAGTTTCTAGAAGGATCATGACTGTTCCTGGCAACTCTAATGTTTGCCAGTCGCCCTCTATTTTTGTATATAAGCCCGGCAAATAAGGCGGGGATAATAATTGC
>NW_013913386.1:0-228 GCF_000517525.1 Limulus polyphemus | reverse complement strand
ACAGACACAGATTACAGCCTATTGAAGGCCTAGCACAAACACGAGCTGTTCCACAGACACAGATTACAGCCTATAGAAGGCCTAGCACAAACATCAGTTGTTCCACAGACACAGATTACAGTCTATAGAAGGCCTAGCACAAACATCAGCTGTTCCACAGACACAGATTACAGCCTATAGAAGGCCTAGCACAAACATCAGCTGTTCCACAGACACAGATTACAGCCT
>NW_013913385.1:0-229 GCF_000517525.1 Limulus polyphemus | reverse complement strand
CTTGTGTCTTCTTTATTGACAGTACACAGTATCGTTAAATCTTGTGTTTTTTTATTGATAGTACACAATATCGTTAAATCTTGTGTCTTCTTATTGACAGTACACAGTATCGTTAAATCTTGTGTCTTCTTATTGACAGTACACAGTATCGTTAAAATCTTGTGTCTTCTTATTGACAGTACACAGTATCTTAAAATCTTGTGTCTTCTTATTGACATAACACATTATC
>NW_013913384.1:0-228 GCF_000517525.1 Limulus polyphemus | reverse complement strand
TTAATCGAAAATAATGATAAAAATCATCATGGAAAAATTGAAAACAGTAGTAACAGTAAAAACTAATTTTGATCAGTTAATTATTTTTGTGACATTAATAAATTTAATTGTAATTTGGATTAGCTCAGTCAATTTGACCGACCACGTGACCTTTTTTTTTGTACTCGTTTAAGGTCTTTATAGATTTAATACTTCACGATACTTGGTAGTCTTTCAGTTAACATTACA
>NW_013913383.1:0-247 GCF_000517525.1 Limulus polyphemus | reverse complement strand
CGTTTTTCTTTCACGTACTAAATAACCGTCTTTCGTTTTTCTTTCACGTACTAAATAACCGTCTTTCGTTTTTCTTTCACGTACTAAATAACCGTCTTTCGTTTTTCTTTCACGTACTAAATAACTGTCTTTCCTTTTTCTTTCACGTACTAAATAACTGTCTTTCGTTTTCTTTCACGTACTAAATAACTGTCTTTCGTCTTTTTTCCATGTACTAATAATTGTCTTTCGTCTTTTTTTCACGTAC
>NW_013913382.1:0-423 GCF_000517525.1 Limulus polyphemus | reverse complement strand
TGTTGTACCAAATAACCCATACTCATCGTTAGCTGGTTATAAATTCGGTAACTAGAGTTCTTTAGCTTTACTTGGCACAACTACTCCATGAACACCTAGGTGTGTTAGCCTTACTTGGAACAACTACTCCATAAATACCTAGGTGTAACTCTAGTTTCCGAATTTATAACCACCATACGCATGATGAGTATGGTGATTATAAATTCGGTAACTAGAGTTATACCTAGATGTTTATGGAGTAGTTGTACCACGTAAGGCTAAAGATGAGTATGGTGGTTATAAATTCGGTAACTAGAGTTACACCTAGGTGTTCGTGGAGTTGTTGTACCAAATAACGCTAAAGATGAGTATGGTTGTTATAAATTCGGTAAAATATAGTTATACCTAAGTGTTCATAGAGTAGTTGTACCAAGTAAGGCTAAA
>NW_013913381.1:0-229 GCF_000517525.1 Limulus polyphemus | reverse complement strand
ATTATTATAGTAACTTATTTAGACTACGTTCTAATCACAGCTTAACTGCTGTGATTATTATTATAGTAATTTATTTAGACAACGTTCTAATCACAGCTTAACTGCTGTGATTATTACTACAGTAACTTATTTAGACAACGTTCTAATCACAGCTTAACTGCTGTGATTATTACTACAGTAATTTATTTAGACAACGTTCTAATCACAGCTTCACTGCTGTGATTATTAC
>NW_013913380.1:0-228 GCF_000517525.1 Limulus polyphemus | reverse complement strand
TGATCTCTGATTAACGTTAGTTGACTAGTAGAAATGGTACTTATACAAGACTATTTGTCTTGATCTCTGATAATGTTAGTTGACTAGTGAAAATGGTACTTATACAAGACTATTTGTCTTGATCTCTGATAACGTTAGTTGACTAGTGAAAATGGTACTTATACAAGAGTATTTGTCTTGATCTCTGATAACGTTAGTTGACTAGTGAAAATGGTACCTATACAAGAG
>NW_013913379.1:0-228 GCF_000517525.1 Limulus polyphemus | reverse complement strand
CCTTAGTTTATAATAAAGATAAACCGTAGTTTATAATAAAGTAATAAAGATAAACCGTAGTTTATAATAAAGATAAACCGTAGTTTATAATAAAGACAAACCTTAGTTTATAATAAAGACAAACCTTAGTTTGTAATAAAGATAAACCGTAGTTTATAATAAAGACAAACCTTAGTTTATAATAAAGATAAACCGTAGTTTATAATAAAGACAAACCGTAGTTTATAA
>NW_013913378.1:0-222 GCF_000517525.1 Limulus polyphemus | reverse complement strand
CAGTACGTAATACGAGCCAGTTTTACAGTACGTAATACGAGCTAGTTTTACATTACGTTACACGAGCTAGTTTTACAGTACGTTACATGAGCCAGTTTTACAGTAAGCAATACGAGCTAGTTTTACAGTACGTAAGACGAGCTAGTTTTACAGTACGTTACATGAGCAGTTTTACAATACGCTACACGAGCTAGTTTTACAGTACGTTACATGAGCTAGTTT
>NW_013913377.1:0-229 GCF_000517525.1 Limulus polyphemus | reverse complement strand
GGCTTGTTAGTGATAGTACACAGTATCGTTAAATCTTTTGGCTTGTTAGTGATAGTACACAGTATCGTTAAATCTTGTCTTCTTATTGATAGTACATAGGATTGTTAAATCTTCTGTCTTCTTATTGACAGTACACAGCATTATTAAAACTTGTGTCTTTTTATTGACAGTAAACAGTATCGTTAAATCTTGTGGCTTGTTAGTGATAGTACACAGTATTGTTAAATCT
>NW_013913376.1:0-228 GCF_000517525.1 Limulus polyphemus | reverse complement strand
CAAGAAAAGAAACTAGAAGAAGGAGAAGAGAAATTACAGCAGTTGTTGGAGGAAAAAGAAAAGAAACAAGAAGAACGAGAAGAGAAATTAAAGCAGTTGTTGGAGGAAAAAGAAAAGAAACAAGAAGAACGAGAAGAAAAATTATAGCAGTGGTTGGAGGAAAAAGAAAAGAAACAAGAAGAACGAAAAAATAAACAAGAAAAGAAACAAGAAGAACGAGAAAAGAAA
>NW_013913375.1:0-226 GCF_000517525.1 Limulus polyphemus | reverse complement strand
GTCTGAGTCTTGCAGTCTTTGTCACAACCAAGGATTCATGGACGTCTGAGTCTTGCAGCCTTTGTCACAACCAAGGATTCGTGAACGTCTGAGTCTTGCACCTTTGTCACAACCAAGGATTCATGACGTCTGAGTCTTGCAGCCTTTGTCACAACCAAGGATTCATGGACGTCTAAGTCTTGTAGACTTTGTCACAACCAAGGATTCATTGACGTCTGAGTCTTGC
>NW_013913374.1:0-560 GCF_000517525.1 Limulus polyphemus | reverse complement strand
ATTGACAGTACACAGTATTGTTAAATCTTGTCTCTTCTTATTTACAGTACACACTATTGTTAAATCATGTGTCTTTTTATTAACAGTACACAGTATTGTTAAATCTTGTGTATTCTTATTGAGAGTACACAGTGTTGTTAAAGCTTGTGTCTTCTTATTGACAGTATACAGTATAGTTAAATCTTGTGTTCAATACTGTGTACTATCAATAAAAAGACGCAAGATTTAACGATACTGTGTACTGTCAATAAAAAAACACAATATTTAACGATACTGTGTAATTTCAATAAGTAGACACAAGATTAAACGATACTGTGTACTGTCAATAAGAAGTTAAATCGTGTGTCTTCTTATTGACAGTACACAGTATTGTTAAATCTTGAGTCTTCTTATTAACAGTACACAGTATCGTTAAATCTTGTGTCTTCTTATTGACAGTACACAGTATCGTTAAATTTGTGTCTTCTTATTGATAGTACACAGTATCGTTAAATCTTAAGTCTTCTTATTGATAGTACACAGTATCGTTAAATCTTGTGTCTTCTTATTGAGAGTACTAC
>NW_013913373.1:0-228 GCF_000517525.1 Limulus polyphemus | reverse complement strand
GTGGATGGTAGTAGGAGTTAAATCTGATGGATCGTTAATCCTCATCATTGAGTGGATGGTAGTAGGAGTTAAATCTGATGGATCGTTAATCCTCATCATTGAGTGGATGCTAGTAGGAGTTAAATCTGATGGATCGTTAATCCTCATCATTGAGTGAATGCTACTGGAGTTAAGTCTGATGGATCGTTAATCCTCATCATTGAGCTGATGCTAATAGGGGTTAATTCT
>NW_013913372.1:0-228 GCF_000517525.1 Limulus polyphemus | reverse complement strand
CTCTATAGATTCAAGGGCGTGATTGAAAGCTAGGGTCATCCTAAAGTAATGGTGCTTTTCTCTATAGATCAAGGGCGTGATTGAAAGCTAGGGTCATCCTAAAGTAATGGTGCTTTTCTCTATAGATCAAGGGCGTGATTGAAAACTACGGTCATCCTAAAGTAATGGTGCTTTTCTCTATGAAACCAGGACGCGAAAGAAAGCTAGGGTCATCCTAAAGTAATGGTG
>NW_013913371.1:0-228 GCF_000517525.1 Limulus polyphemus | reverse complement strand
CCGTTGTTGACTGACGTTACTGGTTGTCTGTTAGATACTAACACCTTGACAGCAGTTTACATGCCGTTGTTACTGACGTTACTGGTTGTCTGTTAGATACTAACACCCTGACATCAGTTTACATGCCGTTGTTGACTTACGTTACTGGTTGTCTGTTAGATGCTAAAACTTTCCTGGCAACAGTTTACGTACTGTTGTTGACTGACGTTACTGGTTGTCTGTTAGATA
>NW_013913370.1:0-227 GCF_000517525.1 Limulus polyphemus | reverse complement strand
GATTTAGTGTTGAACATGCTATGGTGAGATGATATTGTTTGATTTAGTGTTGAGCATGCTACTAAGGTGAGATGATATTGTTTGATTTAGTGTTGAACATGCTACTAAGGTGAGATGATATTGTTTGATTTAGTGTTGAACATGCTACTAAGGTGAGATGATATTGTTTGATTTAGTGTTGAACATGCTATGGTGAGATGATATTGTTTGATTTAGTGTTGAGCATG
>NW_013913369.1:0-228 GCF_000517525.1 Limulus polyphemus | reverse complement strand
CTATCGTAACGACAAACTAACTTATGATCGTATTATTGTCATTTCACAACTCTAATAATCATACCTACAAGTTAACTCGATGTTATTACCGTATTTTTATATTGTTTTAATTATAACTATCGTAACGACAAACTAACTTATGATCGTATTATTGTCATTTCACAACTCTAATAATCATACCTACAAGTTAACTCGATGTTATTACCGTATTTTTATATTGTTTTAATT
>NW_013913368.1:0-228 GCF_000517525.1 Limulus polyphemus | reverse complement strand
AAACGCGGTAGCAGACGAAAGAACGTTACCGACTATCGGAGAATTTTCCACGGACCAGATCTCGACGGCGGTACCTTACGCCTCTGCGGAACGCCTCCGGGAACGCGGCCGAGGTTCCGTCGGCGATACCTCGACCGGTGGTTGGCGTTCAATGCCGAGGCTTTCCGCGTATCTGAGGCGGAGACCGTACCCCGTACTTTTGAGAGGGATCTCGACTTGTTACCGGCC
>NW_013913367.1:0-227 GCF_000517525.1 Limulus polyphemus | reverse complement strand
GAAATTAATTACCTTTATATAAAGTAGGTAGTCCAGAAGTAGTGATGCACCAATTGGTGCTGATATACGACTGTCAACAACTATTGGTATCAGTAACCCTTGACTGCCACAGATACCAATGGTGGAAATTAATTACTTAATTAAAAAAATGTTGTTACGGGTGCCCGAATTTATGTATTATTAACTTGGAAAATAATATATGTATAACCAATAACCACATGTAAATA
>NW_013913366.1:0-228 GCF_000517525.1 Limulus polyphemus | reverse complement strand
AGTTACTATTTACCCGAGTTGTCATGTTATCTCTTCCTAGTTACTATTTACTCGAGTTGCTATGTTATCTCTTCCTGGTCACCATTTACTCGAGTTGCCATGTTATCTCTTACTAGTTACTATTTACTCGAGTTGCCATATTATCTCTTACTAATTACTATTTACTCGAGTTGCCATGTTATCTCTTCCTAGTTACTATTTACCCGAGTTGCCATGTTATCTCTTACT
>NW_013913365.1:0-274 GCF_000517525.1 Limulus polyphemus | reverse complement strand
AAACCAAGCCTTTATAATAGTGAGGTATCGAAAATCGAACTGGTGTATTTAAGTGTTTTACACTCACACAAAAGAAACCTATCATTCTATAGGTATTTCAATAGCTGCCCAGTGTCGGCTAACAATACGAGGAATTAAATTGTGGCGGAATGCTACAAGTTCTTTAAATACCTATAGAATGATAGGTTTCTTTCTTGTGAGTGTAAAACACTTAAATACACCATTTCGAAACACCTTTAGGTCTATAGACAAATAAAGGTGTTGTTACAGCGTG
>NW_013913364.1:0-485 GCF_000517525.1 Limulus polyphemus | reverse complement strand
ACAGTATCGTTAAATCTTGTGTCTTCTTATTGACAGTACACAGTTTCGTAAAATCTTATGTCTTCTTACTGACAGGACACATTATTGTTAAATCTTGTGTTTTTCTTACTGAGAGTACACATTATCGTTAAATCTTGTGTGTTCTTATTGATAGTACAAAATAAGAAGACGCAAGATTTAACAATACTGTACTGTCACTGTCAATAAGAAGACAGAAGATATAACGATACTGTACACAAGATTTAACGATACTGTGTGTATCGTTATCTTGTGTTTTCATATTGACAGTTTACAGTATTGTTAAATCTTGTGTCTTCTTATTGAGAGTACACAGTATTGTTATATCTTGTGTCTTCTTATTGATAGTACACAGTATCGTTAAATCTTGTGTCTTCTTATTGAAAGTACACAGTATTGTTAAATCGTGTGTCTTCTTATTCACAGTACACAGTATCGTTAAATCTTGTGTCTTCTTATTGACAGTA
>NW_013913363.1:0-273 GCF_000517525.1 Limulus polyphemus | reverse complement strand
GTTTGTTCTTCTACTTATTCTAAACTTATTCATGTTTCTATGCGTGTCTGTAGAACAAGAAGAGCATAATTTATAATTACAGTGAACGTAGTTTGTTCTTCTGCTTATTCGAAACTTTTCCATGTTTCTAGGCGTGTCTGAAGAACAAGAAGAGCATAATTTATAATTACATGAACGTAATTTGTTCTTCTGCTTATTCGAAACTTTTTCATGTTTCTTGGCGTGTCTGATAAATTATGCTCTTCTTGTTCTTAATTACAGTGAACGTAGTTT
>NW_013913362.1:0-229 GCF_000517525.1 Limulus polyphemus | reverse complement strand
GCTTGTAATGAGCTATTTATCGAGTCTTGCCTTAATGTTCATTTTATGATTAGCTAAAAACACATAGACAGTTGAAAGGATACAAAGTGTATTAGCAGTGTTAAAAACAAATTGTAAGACTGTGTGATACTCCAGAGTATGCAAATGTTAAACTGAAAGTAATAGTGTAGAGTGTACTGGTATGATGTGTTGTTTTTTGAATGGTGGCTAAGTTATATGTACTACCCAT
>NW_013913361.1:0-227 GCF_000517525.1 Limulus polyphemus | reverse complement strand
GATTATATGTAGTAGATACATGACTATTTGCAGTATATTATTGACTATTTGTAGTAGATACATGACTATTTGTAACAAATTATTAACTATTTCTAGTAGATACATAACTATTTGTAGCAGATTATTGACTATATTTAGTAGATACATGACTATTTGCAGTAGATTATTGACTAGTTATAGTAGATACATGACTATTTGTAACAAATTATTAACATTTCTAGTAGATA
>NW_013913360.1:0-228 GCF_000517525.1 Limulus polyphemus | reverse complement strand
AAAAAACAACCAATCTCCAGCACACGAGCGAGATTCGGTGCCATTCCTAAACTCTCTGGAAAACCTCAGAGTACTCTCGTGCACAATGCTCTCGGAATCTCACCAGTAAACAAAACGTTTCCAATTTATATGTGTGTGTGTGTCGGTGTGATTAAAAAAACTTTCAAAAGTTTGTTTGTTTATAGTTAAGCACAAAGCTATACAATGGGCTATCTGTGCTCTGCCCAC
>NW_013913359.1:0-260 GCF_000517525.1 Limulus polyphemus | reverse complement strand
ATATGGTAAATAGAGAGAATGTTTTCCGGTCATGACGTCGTGTTTGGATATGGTAAATAGAGAGAATATTTTCCGGTCACCAACGTCGTGTTTGGATATGGTAAATAGAGAGAATGTTTTCCGGTCACCAACGTCGTGTTTGGATATGGTAAATAGAGAGAATGTTGTCCGGTCACCAACGTCGCGTTTGGATATGGTAAATAGAGAGAATGTTTTCCGGTCATGACGTCGTGTTCGGATATGGTAAATAGAGAGAATGT
>NW_013913358.1:0-228 GCF_000517525.1 Limulus polyphemus | reverse complement strand
TGCCTACCACAAAGATCGAGCCCCAAGTTTTAATGTTCTACACCATCTAGTTTACCGTTGAGCCACCGGGGATTAAGGTTTGATTTTCCAAATCTTCGCGGGTGTGTGAACTACTGCCTACCGCAAAGATCGAGCCCCAAGTTTTAATGTTCTACACCATCTAGTTTACCGTTGAGCCACCGGGGATTAAGGTTTGATTTTCCAAATCTTCGCGGGTGTGTGAACTAC
>NW_013913357.1:0-227 GCF_000517525.1 Limulus polyphemus | reverse complement strand
GTAAGCAGGAGCAATGTTACTTTACAATGTGGTACAACAATGTATGGTAAACAGGAGCAATGTTACTTTACAATGTGGTACAACAATGTATGGTAAACAGGAGCAATGTTACTTTACAATGTGGTACAACAATGTATGGTAAACAGGAGCAATGTTACTTTACAATGTGGGACAACAATGTGTGGTAAACAGGAGCAAGTGATACTTTACAATGTGGTACAACAATG
>NW_013913356.1:0-228 GCF_000517525.1 Limulus polyphemus | reverse complement strand
GTCACAAGTGAAATACCTCACGATTAGGTTGCTATTAACAGAGTCAGACTGGATCCTCGTCACTAGTGGAATGCCTCAGGATTAGGTTGTTATTAACAGAGTCAGACTGAATCCTCGTCTCTAGTGAAATACTTCTGGATTTAGTTGTTATTAACACAGTAAAATTGGATTCTCGTCTCTAGTTAAATACTTCTGGATTAAGTTGTTATTAATAGAGTCAGATTGGAT
>NW_013913355.1:0-228 GCF_000517525.1 Limulus polyphemus | reverse complement strand
CTATGCTGTATTTCAGTCTAAAAAATATGAAATATCGAGCAGACTAAAGACACAACCTACCTTCTTGAAATCTTGGTTCAAAAGAAAGAAATGACATACTAGGACTTTAAAATGGCTATGAAAGCCAGTAGAGGGACATTCTGAGCTTTCAATTGGTTATTCATGTCATATATAGAAGTTAGTACACATAAAGGAGCATTTCCAAAATTGGCAAGAAGTGGTTGGGGT
>NW_013913354.1:0-227 GCF_000517525.1 Limulus polyphemus | reverse complement strand
GCTGATTGATCAAGAAATGTGGAAATGTATAAAGAACAGACACACACACACACACACACATATTGTCGTTTATTTATATAGATTAGATGGGGGTCTAACCCCTCATGTCCTCCTATATTACAGTGTCAAGTTTGGTGCTGATTGATCAAGAAATGTTGAAATGTATAAAGAACAGACACACACACACACACAAACATTGAGGTTTATTTATATAGATTATATGGGGG
>NW_013913353.1:0-227 GCF_000517525.1 Limulus polyphemus | reverse complement strand
ATGGCATGGCAACATTTCTACTGCTAGCTTTGTGTTTCAATATGACTGGAGAAGGTATTGTAACATTTCTACTGCTAGCTTTATGTTTCATTATGACCGGAGATGGTATGGTAACGTTTCTACTGCTAGCTTTATGTTTCATTATGACTGGAGATGGTATGGTAACGTTTCTACTGCTAGCTTTGTGTTTCAATATGACTGGAGATGATATGGTAACATTTCTACTA
>NW_013913352.1:0-228 GCF_000517525.1 Limulus polyphemus | reverse complement strand
GATGAAAAATATACATTGTATACTAATTTTAAATGGCCCCCCAGTGGCACAGTGGTATGTCTGCGGACTTATCATGCTAGAAACCGGGTTACAATACCCGTGATGGGCAAAGCACAGATAGCCCTTTGTGTAGCTTTGGGCTTAATAATAAACAAGCAAACTAATTTTAATTCAACGGTGATTTTTGAAGGTTTTAGTATTATGCTGCAGCTTGGAACTGAAACATTG
>NW_013913351.1:0-228 GCF_000517525.1 Limulus polyphemus | reverse complement strand
TAATTTTAGATAAATAGGTAATGATGACTGGGAATTTAAAACATGGAATATGCGATTTACGAAAGAGTTTAATTAATCATTTGTTTGTTTGAAGTTAAGCACAAAAGTACACAGTTGGTTATCTGTGCTCTGCCCACCACGGGTATCGAAACCCGGTTTCTGGCGTTTTAAGTCCGCCGACATACCGCTGTGCCACTGGGGGGGGGGCGTTTAATTAATCAAACAATA
>NW_013913350.1:0-228 GCF_000517525.1 Limulus polyphemus | reverse complement strand
GAAAATGGCACAAATGATGCATTTGTTTGACATTAATAAAAGTTTCTGAAAATGGCACAACTGATGCATTTGTTTGACATCAATAAAAGTTTCTGAAACTGGCACAACTGATGAATTTGTTTGACATCAATAAAAGTTTCTGGAAATGGCACAACTGATGAATTTGTTTGACATCAATAAAAGGTTCTGAAAATAGCACAAATGATGTATTTGTTTGACATCAATAGA
>NW_013913349.1:0-228 GCF_000517525.1 Limulus polyphemus | reverse complement strand
CAATGGCTTTTCTATATATTAGAAGTTGTTATTCTAAGTGATTTTTATCAATAATTATTCTATGAATACGCCACGAATTCATTTCATGAATGATCTTAATTTTGATTGGCTCTCAAAAGAACTTACCAACGTTTAACTGCATCGACTGCACTTTTCTGCTACTTTGTTGGTCAAGCTTGATATCGCAAATTTTATTTATTTCAGTTAGCTATGAAATGTGAGGTTAGG
>NW_013913348.1:0-227 GCF_000517525.1 Limulus polyphemus | reverse complement strand
TAAGATAACCAAATCTAAAACACCATTACGTCTTCTTTCTAAATTAAATCCACCTTTTCGATTGTTTTGACTCTGTGTAAGAGAAATTTCTTTTTCAACTTGAGAAACGACGTAATGTTCTTCCTTAAAGAAATAGTGTGTGAATTTAAAGCTTTTCTACGAAATAAACACTGACCGGTATTGTACGGTCATTATTGACTTAAAATACGCACATTTGTCTCTATTTC
>NW_013913347.1:0-226 GCF_000517525.1 Limulus polyphemus | reverse complement strand
CTGATATATAAGACTTTATGATGCGACTCAGTATGTCCTCCATATTTTCCAGCTGATATATAAAACTTTATGATGCGACTCAGTATGTCCTCCATATTTTCCAGCTGATATGTAAGACTTTATGATGCGACTCAGTATGTCCTCCATATTTTCCAGCTGATATATAAGACTTTATGATGCGACTCAGTATGTCCTCCATATTTTCCAGCTGATATATAAGACTTTA
>NW_013913346.1:0-425 GCF_000517525.1 Limulus polyphemus | reverse complement strand
ACTATAATGATATACAGCATACAGACTCGCTACGATATTAATTAACTGCAACACTATAATGATATACAGCACACAGATTCGCTACGATATTAATTAACTGCCGTATATCATTATAGTGTTGTAGCGAGTCTGTGTGCTTGAATTAATAATGTAGCGAGTCTGTATGCTGTATATCAATACAGTTTAGCAGTTAATTAATATCTTTTTGTGTTTTTACTCTTAATATTTTGTTTGTTTGTAGTTAAGCACAAAGCTACACAATAGGCTATCTGTGCTCTGCCCACCAGGAGTATCGAAACCCGGTTTCTAGCATTGTAAGTCTGCAGACATACCGCTGTGCCACTAGGGGGGGGGGGGTCTGGTCTAAGAGGGTAGTTGAATTACATCACATTTATGTCTCCTCACATTAAACCGTTAAGTTAAAA
>NW_013913345.1:0-228 GCF_000517525.1 Limulus polyphemus | reverse complement strand
GTTAGTTCATACAAAGGATATAATGTTAGTTCATACAAAGGATGTAATGTTAGTATATACAAAGGATGTAATGATAGTTCATACAAAGGATGTAATGTTAGTTCATACAAAGGATGTAATGTTAGTATATACAAAGGGTGTAATGTTAGTTCATACAAAGGATGTAATGTTAGTTCATACAAAGGATGTAATGTTAGTATATACAAAGGATGTAATATTAGTTCATAC
>NW_013913344.1:0-224 GCF_000517525.1 Limulus polyphemus | reverse complement strand
CTAGAAGTAAGGGCTTAACATGAGAAATGGGAAATTAATGCGGGCTAGATATGTAATTTTAAAAGGATCAAGAGAGAGTAATTATTGATAATAAAACGTGAAACAGAGTAAACTAAACTAAACGGCCATATAGGATGTACGGTACAGCAGGCAACTTACTTCTTCTCGTTATTAGAGCACTAGTAACGGATCAGACGTTACCAGTGAAAGTGGGTTTTCTCGGG
>NW_013913343.1:0-228 GCF_000517525.1 Limulus polyphemus | reverse complement strand
CTAATGTAGTCTTCTCCCGTTGATGCTGTGTTGAAGCTTCTTGTTAATAATTACTAATGTAGTCTTCTCCCGTTGGTGCTGCGTTGAAAGTTCTAATTAATAATTACTAATGTAGTCTTCTCCCGTGGATGCTTCGTTGAAGCTTCTTGTTAACAATTACTAATGTAGTCTTCTCCCGTGGATGCTTCGTTGAAGCTTCTTGTTAATAATTACTAATGTAGTCTTCTC
>NW_013913342.1:0-226 GCF_000517525.1 Limulus polyphemus | reverse complement strand
ATGTGGGTACACAGATCATTTTTAACCAATAATGTGGGTACATGGATCATTTTAAACCAATAATGTGAGTCCATGGATCATTTTAAACCAATAATGTGGGTACATGGATAATTTTAAACCAATAAATGTGGGTACATGGATCATTTTAAACCAATAATGTGTGTACATGGATAATTTTAAACCAATGATGTGGGTACACGGATCATTTTAAACCAATAATGTGGGT
>NW_013913341.1:0-227 GCF_000517525.1 Limulus polyphemus | reverse complement strand
ATACCAACTAAATACCTATACCAACTATACCAACTTAATACCTATACCAACTATACCAACTTAATATCGATACCAACTAAATACCTATACCAACTATACCAACTTAATACCTATATCAACTAAATACCTATACCAACTATACCAACTTAATATCGATACCAACTAAATACCTATACCAACTATACCAACTTAATACCTATACCAACTATACCAACTTAATACCTATA
>NW_013913340.1:0-228 GCF_000517525.1 Limulus polyphemus | reverse complement strand
AGCAGGCAGTCAGTCTTTGTTGCTTGGAACACATTTTTTTTTTTAAGTAAACCAATTATTGACTTTAACTTTCAGTACCTCGTTAGTTGCCACAAAGATTAGGGCTTAGATGCCCAACTTTGATACTCGGCCGGAGCCGAGTATTACCAGTAGCCCAATACCTGGCTGGTGCCGATTATTTAGCTAAGTACCCGTGCATCCCTAATATATATATATATATATATATAT
>NW_013913339.1:0-228 GCF_000517525.1 Limulus polyphemus | reverse complement strand
CATGTTATATAGCTTAAGTTCATCAGTACTTATCTAACACTTACAGTCTTCATATGTTATATAGCTTAAGTTCATCAATACTTATCTAACACTTACAGTCTTCATATGTTATATAGCTTAAGTTCATCAGTACTTATCTAACACAGTCTTCATATGTTGTATAGCTTAAGTTCATCAATACTTATCTAACACTTACAGTCTTCATATGTTGTATAGCTTAAATTCATC
>NW_013913338.1:0-228 GCF_000517525.1 Limulus polyphemus | reverse complement strand
GTTTACTAATTTAAAAGTTATAGCATGAAAACTATAACAAGCAAGCACAAAATGGTTATGAGGTTGGACCGAACCCAGGTTGAAAGAGTTAAATAGTGTTAATTCATGATCTTTAGTATTGTGTGAAATGTGTTGTTTTATAATGCAGGAGTTTATATTCAACTTTTTTTTTTCAAGAAGTAAATTTACACACACACACACACACACACACACACACACACATGCTGC
>NW_013913337.1:0-229 GCF_000517525.1 Limulus polyphemus | reverse complement strand
TAATAGATACCCTATATCAGTGACACACAGGACCACATTGTAATAAATACCCTATATCAGTAACACACAGGACCACATTGTAATAAATACCCTATATCAGTAACACACAGGACCACATTGTAATAAATACCCTATATCAGTAACACACAGGACCACATTGTAATAAATACCCTATATCAGTAACACACAGGACCACGTTGTAATGGATACCCTATATCAGTAACACATA
>NW_013913336.1:0-224 GCF_000517525.1 Limulus polyphemus | reverse complement strand
AACATGCAAGCAATTGTAAACATAGGTGAAAGTAGTAGCAGTTGCATTGATAAAGAACACATAAGTGAAAGTAGTTGCATTGATAAAGAACACATAAGTGAAAGCAGTAGCAGTTGCATCGATAAAGAACACAAAAGTGAAAGTAGTTGCATTGATAAAGAACACATAGGTGAAAGTAGTAGCAGTTGCATTGATAAAGAACACATAGGTGAAAGTAGTAGCAG
>NW_013913335.1:0-228 GCF_000517525.1 Limulus polyphemus | reverse complement strand
CATACCACAATAATGTTTGGTTTGCAGTAATAGCCTATCATACTACAATAATGTTTGGTTTGCAGTAGTAGCCTATCATACTACAATAGTGTTTGGTTTGCAGTAGTAGCCTATCATACTACAATAATGTTTGGTTTGCAGTAGTAGCCTAGCATACTACAATAGTGTTTGGTTTGCAGTACTAGCCTATCATACTACAATAGTGTTTGGTTTGAAGTAGTAGTCTAG
>NW_013913334.1:0-227 GCF_000517525.1 Limulus polyphemus | reverse complement strand
ATATATATATATATATATATATATATCATATTAGATCATTTGCCATTTAAAAAGTGAGATACAATGTAATATACAGACTTACAACAATAGAGAGATACAATATAATATACAGACATACAACAATATAGAGATACAATGTAATATACAGATGTACAACAATAGAGATACAATGTAATATACAAATGTACAACAATAGAGAAATACAATTTAATATACAGATGTACAAC
>NW_013913333.1:0-228 GCF_000517525.1 Limulus polyphemus | reverse complement strand
TACGTTAGTTACTACATCATTAACCAGATGTCAGGCCTACATAAAATACACTTGTTTTCTGTACACTGTTTATAAGCTAATAAGGATAAACTGAGATAATTACTACATCAACAACCAGATGTTAGGACTACGTAAATACACTTGTTTTCTGTACACGATAAACTACGTTAGTTACTACATCATTAACCAGATGTTAGGACTACGTAAATACACTTGTTTTCTGTACAC
>NW_013913332.1:0-413 GCF_000517525.1 Limulus polyphemus | reverse complement strand
TAAAAACTCCTGATTAAACATTCACATCGATATATATATAAATGTATGGTAAATAAAAATTTCTGAGTAAACATTTACAACGACACATGTATATATGTATGGGAAATGGAAACTTCTGTTAAAAATTCACATCGATATATCAATACGAAAAATAAAAACGTCTGATTAAAACTCACAACGATATATATATGGTAAATAAAAACTTCTGATTACAAATTCACAACGACATATAAATGGTAAATAAAAACTTGTGATTAAACATTCACATCGATATATATATGGTAAATAAAAACTTCTGATTAAACATTCACATCTCTATATATATATGATAAATAAAATCTTCTGATTAAACATTCTCAACGATATACATATTCATGGTAAATAAAAACTTTTGAGTAAACATTTACAAAAAC
>NW_013913331.1:0-228 GCF_000517525.1 Limulus polyphemus | reverse complement strand
TGAACCATCTTTGACACTTACGAACGTTCAAAACATTTCCATAAACTTCTTTGATATTCTTTGTGGCTACAGAGGCGTTGTTTCCCTTCTTGTATTCAAATAGCATTACATGCCAAATGTGTGTCTCGTTTATGTGCCATCACTATATGGGATTAGAGTATACTAAACTTTACACATTATATAGGTTACACTTATAGATATCAGTGTGTTTGAATACCATACATACAT
>NW_013913330.1:0-456 GCF_000517525.1 Limulus polyphemus | reverse complement strand
GCAACCATTTATACAACTGCATGATCAGATGTTCAAGTTTTATTTGTTATCGACTAGTCATTGTTTCATTTTTTAAAGCAAGCATTTATACAGCTGCATGATCAGATGTTCAAGTTTTATTTGTTATCGACTAGTCATTGTTTCATTTTTAAAGCAACCATTTATACAGCTGCATGATCAGATGTTCAAGTTTTATTTGCTATCGACTAGTCATTGTTTCATTTTTAAGCAACCATTTATACAACTGCATGATCAGATGTTCAAGTTTTATTTGTTATCGACTAGTCATTGTTTCATTTTTAAAGCAAGCATTTATACAGCTGCATGATCAGATGTTCAAGTTTTATTTGTTATCGACTAGTCATTGTTTCATTTTTAAAGCAACCATTTATACAATTGCATGATCAGATGTTCAAGTTTTATTTGCCATCGACTAGTCATTGTTTCATTTTCAAA
>NW_013913329.1:0-228 GCF_000517525.1 Limulus polyphemus | reverse complement strand
GCTATCTGGTTGTTTAAGCTGTTTTTGATCTAGATAAGTTATCTTGTTGTTTGAGCTGTTTTTGATCTAGACTGGCTATCTGGTTGTTTAAGCTGTTTTTGATCTAGATAAGTTATCTTGTTGTTTGAGCTGTTTTTGATCTAGACTGGCTATTTGGTTGTTTGAGCTGTTTTTGATCTAGACTGGCTATTTGGTTGTTTGAGCTGTTTTTGATCTAGACTGACTATC
>NW_013913328.1:0-228 GCF_000517525.1 Limulus polyphemus | reverse complement strand
AGAAAAGCTGTTGTCTGAAAGATCATCTTGAATAAATCAATCAAAATTTGCGAAGTAATTTTTATGTTTCTTTGTACGCTATGTGCTTAAGCTTTCCAACGAGTATTTTAAGTATTTTCAGTTTGACAATAATATGTATTCGCTAGCTCAAATATTGTCAAACAACAATACGTAATATTTATCACACTTCGTCACACTTCGACGCTTAAACTGTTACATTTAAAATAC
>NW_013913327.1:0-228 GCF_000517525.1 Limulus polyphemus | reverse complement strand
CACACATGCACTTATGTTACCATGTCCAATAATATAAAACTGACCTTTAGTCTTTACAAAGTGACCTGTCTTGGCTTGTTTTATTAGACCAGTATTTTGTAAAATACAATCACATTTCAAATATCATATATGTATACAGATTATTGCTATTTAGAAGTAAGTTCTTAAACTTATTTTTCTGAAAACACAGAACAGTAAATAAAGAAGTAATGCAAAAAATTATCTATT
>NW_013913326.1:0-228 GCF_000517525.1 Limulus polyphemus | reverse complement strand
AAAAGTACAGAACAAGCTCATAAAGCCAAAAATAAAATATAAAAATGGTTAAAGACATTTTGAAATGGTAGTCAAATATGGAAATAATGATCAGTTCTCAAACAGTAATGACCATTTACATGTAAAAATTATTAATTGTTACCAATGAAATTCATAAAGACTTTTTGATGACGAGGAACCCACTTTGAGACTAATAATGGCTGGAGATGGATTGAATGGGTAATGAAG
>NW_013913325.1:0-351 GCF_000517525.1 Limulus polyphemus | reverse complement strand
TTTGTGTTGAATTATATTAGATATAATATATACAATGCTGCATTCAGTGGTATAATGGTTGTCCTAGGTCTGCATACTGTGTTGAATTATATTAGATATAATATATACAATGCTGCATTCATTCAATGCTGCATTCAGTGGAAAACAGTTGTTCTAGGTCTACACTTTGTGTTGAATTATATTAGATATAAAATATACAATGCTGCATTCAGTGGTATAATGGTTGTCCTAGGTCTACACATTGTGTTGAATTATATTAGATATAATATATACAATGTGCATTCAGTGATATAACAGTTGTTCTAGGTCTACATACTGTGCTGAATTATATTATATATACAATGTGAATTC
>NW_013913324.1:0-229 GCF_000517525.1 Limulus polyphemus | reverse complement strand
GTGTCAATAACAAGATACAAAAAATATAAATATGTACTGTCAATAAGAAGACACAAGATTTAACAATAATGTGTACTATCAAAAAGAAGACACCAGATTAAACAATACCGTGTAGTTTCAATAAGAAGACATAAGATTTAACAATACTGTGTACTACCAAAAAGAAGACACAGGATTTAACAATACTGTGTAGTGTCAATAAGAAGACAAAAGATTTAACAATACTGTG
>NW_013913323.1:0-228 GCF_000517525.1 Limulus polyphemus | reverse complement strand
GTATACCTACTACCACAAAATTCCGTCTGTACGAGTCATGTTGAATAACTACTACCACAACATTACATCTGTACGAGTCATGTTGAATAACTACTACCACAACATTCCGTCTGTACGAGTCATGTTGAATAACTACTACCACAACATTCCATCTGTACGAGTCATGTTGAATAACTACTACCACAACATTCCGTCTGTACGAGTCATGTTGAATAACTACTACCACAA
>NW_013913322.1:0-228 GCF_000517525.1 Limulus polyphemus | reverse complement strand
GAACTTGATATGTAGCTTCTACATATCTGCTATTTTAGATGTGATATCTGTAAGAACTTGATATGTAGCTACTACAAATATCTGCTATTTTAAACGTGATATCTGTATGAACTTGATATGTAGCTTCTACAAATATCTGCTATTTTAAATGTGATATCTGTATGAACTTGATATGTAGCTACTACATATATTTGCTATTTTAAATGTGATATTTGTAAGAACTTGATA
>NW_013913321.1:0-227 GCF_000517525.1 Limulus polyphemus | reverse complement strand
TATTGTGGCTTGTAAGTGATAGTACACAGTATTATTAAATCTTGTGTCTTCTTATCGACAGTACACAGTATTGTTAAATCTTTTATCTTCTTATTGACAGTACACACTATCGTTAAATATTGTGTCTTCTATTGACAGTACACAGTATCGTTAAATATTGTGTCTTCTTATTGACAGTACACAGTATCGTTAAATCTTGTGTCTTCTTATTGACAGTACACAGTATC
>NW_013913320.1:0-228 GCF_000517525.1 Limulus polyphemus | reverse complement strand
AGAGTACGCTTTGTCTTCCCCCTGACGTCGCCACTGTGAAAACTATATAATGTCATTAAGCCTCGTATAGTGAGGCCTAGTTCGTACGACTGCTGTAGAGTAATGCATGTGCAGTCAAGTATAAAAGATAGAGCAGTAGGATGTTTTTCCTTCTTTACAAGGGAAGTATAGAGTCCCTGCCGTTTTGACATTACAAGGGAAGTATAGAGTCCCTGCCGTTTTGACATT
>NW_013913319.1:0-228 GCF_000517525.1 Limulus polyphemus | reverse complement strand
TCCACCCTGTGTTTTGAAAACAGACCGAGTATTAGATGTCATACATGTAGATGAAAAAACAAGACAACAAAAGAAGTATGCTGTTTTATGTAGAGGTGAATACACCAACCAGGAACGACTGACCTCTTGTCCATTCAGAAGGCATTGTTTGAACCAAAATGCGGTCATAGAACGCCCATCTTTGGCATCAAATGGACCTTCTTTATGTTGAAATTTATGTGCTCCAAC
>NW_013913318.1:0-225 GCF_000517525.1 Limulus polyphemus | reverse complement strand
TAACTAGTCTAAGAAGGCCTAAAAAGCAGTTATGAAAGTCGACAAAATCGAGTGGAAGAAAACTAAATAACTACGTTTTACAAAGTCAAAAATATCTAGTAGGAAAACTGAACTAAAACGGACCCTTATCAATGTCAAACAAAACTGGAGGAAGGAAGACCAAAAGTCCGTTATAACAGTCGACCAAATATAGTTGAAAACTGACTAAAACGACCCATATCAATG
>NW_013913317.1:0-228 GCF_000517525.1 Limulus polyphemus | reverse complement strand
AGTTTTTCATGTAACAAACATACCCTTTATTAATACGGGAGTTTTTCATGTAACAAACATACCCTCTATTAATACGGGAGGTTTTCATGTAACAAACATACCCTCTATTAATACTGGAGTTTTTCATGTAGAAAACATACCCTCTATTAATACGGGAGTTTTCATGTAACAAACATACCCTCTATTAATACGGGAGGTTTTCATGTAACAAACATACCCTTTATTAAT
>NW_013913316.1:0-226 GCF_000517525.1 Limulus polyphemus | reverse complement strand
TGTAGCTTTGTTTGAGTTATGGTAGTCCTCAACTTGTAGCTTTGTTTGAGTTATGGTAGTCATCACCTGTAGCTTTGTTTGAGTTATGGTAGTCATCACCTGTAGCTTTGTTTGAGTTATGGTAGTCATCACCTGTAGCTTTGTTTGAGTTATGGTAGTCATCACCTGTAGCTTTGTTTGAGTTATGGTAGTCATTAACCTGTAGCTTTGTTTGATTTATGGTAGT
>NW_013913315.1:0-230 GCF_000517525.1 Limulus polyphemus | reverse complement strand
GTTTGGGTGCGTCACGAACTCTCCGATGATCATCGTTTCTAACGTGTGAACGTTGCTTCGTCTTTTTTTTTTGGCGCGTAATGCAAGTGAACCATTTTTGGACAGAATTGTCACCGATTATGAAAATTCGATTCTCTATGCAAACATTAAACACCAAAACAATGGCTCAGCCCTAGACAAAAACCACTTCCGACCCCAAAACCTGGACTCCATCTGCAGAAAGTGATGCT
>NW_013913314.1:0-228 GCF_000517525.1 Limulus polyphemus | reverse complement strand
AAGAAATACATATTCATTTTTATATCATGCCATTATATTTGTATATCACAATGGATCAGGAATTTATCTTTTTAGCCCTGATATTCCTCAAATGTTAGTTGTGTCATTGGTGTATAAACAACGTGCAAGTATGCTTTGTTTTATTGTACAAAGTTGTATAAGCCGCCTATACAAACACAGAAAAGTAAAATTAACAGTCTATGTGTTAAAAACTAATAATAATAATAC
>NW_013913313.1:0-227 GCF_000517525.1 Limulus polyphemus | reverse complement strand
ATGTGGGTTGTAAGGTAGAGCTTGATTTGACAAAATATGAAGCTAGTTATATGTCAGGAAGAGATGTGGGTTGTAAGGTAGAGCTTGATTTGACAAAATATGATGTTAGTTATATTTCAGGACAAGATGTGAGTTTTAAGGTAGAGCTTGATTTGACAAAAAATGGCGCAAGTTATATGTCAGGACAATATGGGAGTTGTAAGGTTGAGCTTGATTTGAAAAAATAT
>NW_013913312.1:0-228 GCF_000517525.1 Limulus polyphemus | reverse complement strand
TACTCATCTTTAGCCTTACTTAGTACAACAACTCCACGAACACCTAGGTGTAACTCTAGTTACCGAATTTGTAACCACCGTACTCATTTTTAGCTTTATTTGGTACAACTACTCCATGAAAACCTAGGTGTAACTAAAGTTACAGAATTTGTAACCACCATACTCATCTTTAGCGTTATTTGGTACTATAACTCCACGGACTACTAGGTGTAACTCTACTTACCTAAT
>NW_013913311.1:0-227 GCF_000517525.1 Limulus polyphemus | reverse complement strand
ATTTAGAATTTTGTTTTACTGTTTACTTTTAAATTAAGAAATTAACTAATACGTAATACTAAAATTTGAATTATAATCTGCAACTTAATAACAAACTTGTTAACATACATTCATGTAATAGTAGTTCAATAAAATTTTGAACGTAAGTCCAAAAACGTGGTGACATTCCCTTTGATCCCTGACCATAGGAAAACCCGTAACGATAGGGTTAATTAATGTAGTCATTA
>NW_013913310.1:0-228 GCF_000517525.1 Limulus polyphemus | reverse complement strand
CCAATCTCTTATCTTTGTTGTCTCACTGGTTTTAAATCCATTTCTTATCTTTGTTGTCTCATTAGTTTTAAATCCATATCTTATCTTTGTTGTCTCATTAGTTTTATACCCATCTCTTATCTTTGTTGTCTCACTGGTTTTAAATCCATTTCTTATCTTTGTTGTCTCATTAGTTTAAAACCCATCTCTTATCTTTGTTGTCTCACTGGTTTTAAATCCATTTCTTAT
>NW_013913309.1:0-228 GCF_000517525.1 Limulus polyphemus | reverse complement strand
GTCTTGTACTTTATTGTAATAGGTAAGTAGTTCGGTACACCGATGCTGATGTCTTGTACTTTATTATAATAGGTAAGTAGTTCGGTACACCGATGTTGATGTTTTGTACTTTATTATAATAGGTAAGTAATTCGGTACA
Source organism: Limulus polyphemus (assembly GCF_000517525.1). Lineage (NCBI taxonomy): Eukaryota > Metazoa > Arthropoda > Merostomata > Xiphosura > Limulidae > Limulus > Limulus polyphemus. Next base: position 89 of record NW_013913309.1, on the reverse strand, counting down.
CCGATGCTGATGTCTTGTACTTTATTGTAATAGGTAAGTAGTTCGGTACACCGATGCTGATGTCTTGTACTTTATTGTTATAGGTAAGT
>NW_013913308.1:0-228 GCF_000517525.1 Limulus polyphemus | reverse complement strand
CAAAATTTTAGCAAAACATGAAGGCTATAGCCTTGGTATTTTGGGCGAAAATGTCAATTTTTTGAAACTTGAAAAACAATGCTTTTTTGAAGTGCAATTAATAGAAGAATTACGGCTAGTGTTTATTTCGGCAGAATATTCGAAATTGAGACATTATAACATTAACGAAAAAGTATTATGTCGCGTCAAAAGTTAAATAAAATAGAACTTTCGCTCATTCAGAGTAAA
>NW_013913307.1:0-228 GCF_000517525.1 Limulus polyphemus | reverse complement strand
AACTACTCCATAAATACCTAGGTGTAACTATAGTTACCGAATTTATAACCACCATACTCATCTTTAGCCTTACTTGTTATAACTACTCCATTAATACCTAGGTAGACTATAGTTACCGAATTTATAACCATCATACTCATCTTTAGCCTTACTTGGTACAACTACTCCATGAACACCTAGGTGTAACTCTAGTTACCGAATTTATAACCATCATACTCATCTTTAGCC
>NW_013913306.1:0-227 GCF_000517525.1 Limulus polyphemus | reverse complement strand
TTCACGTCAACCTTGCGAAATTACATAAAAAACTCTAGATTTCTAGTTTTAGTTTTACGAATTTTGTGGTCGTTTTATGTTACTCTTTTCTGCTGTACCGTACAGCAGAACATAACATGAAGTTGTCACATACATAAACTGGTGGACTATATAGTAACTACCTAAACAAAACAAACCAAACTTTCCTTAAGCCCAATGGTTCCAAATTACAACTCGCTATTTACTCC
>NW_013913305.1:0-228 GCF_000517525.1 Limulus polyphemus | reverse complement strand
GATTTAGCAGTTAAGTAAAAGCCGGTATATAGTCAGCTTACGATACTTGTCAACAAGATTGATACACACGGTTTTCTTTTTAACACAAATATATTTTAATATACAAACAACAATACGATTCACAATAACAGTTATTACAAACAATGATTTACAAGCAAAAATTTCACAAAGTTACAAGCAATATAAAGTCTTCCTTCTAATCTAGAACTTCAATATCTTATCAAGAGT
>NW_013913304.1:0-228 GCF_000517525.1 Limulus polyphemus | reverse complement strand
CGTTTTTGTGTCCAGGCTATTGAAATAATTATCAATTGTTCTTGGTTTCAAGAACTAATAAGTGTTCTCTAATACTCTCATAGGACCTGATCCCACCTGTAATGTTACATTAACACTTACTACGTATGTCAATTATATGCAACTCATTAATAACAACAACTGTATTCCTCCTTAATTTACTGATGTGATGAAAATGTTTTCTAGACAATTCTTTGACTTTAAACAATA
>NW_013913303.1:0-226 GCF_000517525.1 Limulus polyphemus | reverse complement strand
AAATTTATAATTAATATAATCTTGGAAAATATTTCGTTAGCAACAATCTGTGACGGACAAAGTTTCACTCTGTTAATTAGGGTTGTAACATTACGTTTCCTTTGGTTCAGTCTGTTAATTAGGGTTGTAACATTACGTTCCCTTTGGTTCAATCTGTTAGTTAGGGTTGTAACATTACGTTGCCTTTGGTTCAATCTGTTAATTAGGGTTGCAACATTACGCTCCC
>NW_013913302.1:0-228 GCF_000517525.1 Limulus polyphemus | reverse complement strand
ATGAGTATTGTGGTTATAAATTCGGTAACTATAGTTACACCTAGGTGTTCGTAGAGTTGCTGTACCAAATAACGCTAAAGATGAGTATGGTGGTTACAAGTTCGGTAACTAAAGTTACACCTAGGTGTTCATAGAGTAGTTGTACCAAGTAACGCTAAAGATGAGTATGATGGTTATAAATGCGGTAACTATAGTTACACCTAGGTGTTTATGGAGTAGTTTTACCAA
>NW_013913301.1:0-228 GCF_000517525.1 Limulus polyphemus | reverse complement strand
AGATTTAACAAAACTGTGTACTGTCAATAAGAAGACACACGATTTAGCAATACTGTGTACTATCTATAAGAAGACACAAGATTTAACGATACTGTGTCCTGTCAATATGATGACACAAGATTTAACGATACTGTGTACTCTTAATAAGAAGACAAAAGATTTAACGATACTGTGTACTTTCAATAAGAAGACACAAGATTTAACAATACTGTGTACTGTGAATAAGAA
>NW_013913300.1:0-228 GCF_000517525.1 Limulus polyphemus | reverse complement strand
ATAATTACAACAGCATGTCATAGTACAATACATCATAAGGTCATAAAGACCACCTGTATTCACTAGTTATATAAAATACAGTTATAATTACAACAGCATGTCATAGTACAATACATCATAAGGTCATAAAGACCACCTGTATTCACTAGTTATATAAAATACAGTTATAATTAAAACAGCATGTCATTGTGAAATGCATCATAAGGTCATAAATACCCCGTGTATTCA
>NW_013913299.1:0-228 GCF_000517525.1 Limulus polyphemus | reverse complement strand
TATTAACAAGTATACGTTACACACAGACGAACAAACTGTTTCATTATTAACAAGTATACGGTACACACAGACAAACAAACTTTGTTTCATTATTAACAAGTATACGGTACACACAGACAAACAAACTTTGTTTTATTATTAACAAGTATACGGTACACATAGACGAACAAACTGTTTCATTATTAACAAGTATACGGTACACATAGACGAACAAACTGTTTCATTATT
>NW_013913298.1:0-226 GCF_000517525.1 Limulus polyphemus | reverse complement strand
ATATACTGCTTTCTGCTCCTCTGTCCATCTCTGCCAGTAGCTCAAACTGTGCTCTATATGCTTCCCACCGAATTCCTGTGGCTTCCTTTGCACTGGATCACTCCTATTACTGACATTCATATCTGGGATGTGACTTCTAACGGGACTGAATATGTCTGCATTAGGGTTTAGCTGCGGGCTCTGTAAGGGGCTTGCCATTGTGTTGGGCTGATTAAGTCGATGGTCA
>NW_013913297.1:0-226 GCF_000517525.1 Limulus polyphemus | reverse complement strand
GGGTATCCCATTCCCCCAGTCGAACTTTCAAGGGGTATTCGTTACTAGATCTGTGGAGAGAATGTTTCGTTATTAGAGCTTTAGATCAACGGAGAGAATGTTTCCTTATTAGATCTGCGAGAGAACGTTTCCTTACTAGATCTGTAGAGAGAATGTTTCGTTATTAGATCTGTCAGAGACTGTTTCGTCATTAGAGCTGTGGAGAGAATGTTTCATTATTAAATCT
>NW_013913296.1:0-228 GCF_000517525.1 Limulus polyphemus | reverse complement strand
TATTGAGCTAATAAACTTATATTCCGGGGATATAGGTCGTGATTATATTTATTGATATCTCCTGACGAAGTTGTAATTGCGGAATATTGAGCTAATAAAGTTATATTCCGTAGATATAGGCCGTGTTTATATTTATTGATATCTCCTGACGAAGCTTTAATAGCGGAATATTGAGCTAATAAAGTTATATTCCGGGGATATAAGTCGTGATTATATTTATTGATAGCT
>NW_013913295.1:0-227 GCF_000517525.1 Limulus polyphemus | reverse complement strand
GATCCTTTCAGGTTTTAACTGTGTGAAGATATACATTAAGTACTGGATCATTCTGTTGGAACATGATCCTTTCAGGCTTATACTGTGTGAAGATGTACATTAAGTACTGGATCATTCTGGTGGAACATGATCCATTCAGGTTTTAACTGTGTGAAGATATACATTAAGTACTGGACCATTCTGGTGTAACATGATCCTTTCAGGTTTTACTGTGTGAAGATGTATTT
>NW_013913294.1:0-227 GCF_000517525.1 Limulus polyphemus | reverse complement strand
CGCAAAAATTATAATAAAAGGCTAGAATTTTGCATGTAAATTCGCAAGCATGCAACGATCCTTACTGAAAAAATTTCGAGAAGATCCGTCCAAATGGAACGACGTACTGGTACAAAACGCAAAACGGTCCATAACTCCTTTAAACAAACAGTAGGAAGGTAAAACTCTGCATATTACTACGCAACGTTAAAGTGTACCTACATACCAAATTTGGTGAAGAATCCATC
>NW_013913293.1:0-228 GCF_000517525.1 Limulus polyphemus | reverse complement strand
GCCAGATAACAACTGTCCTATTAAATACGCCAGATAACAACTGTCCTATTGAATACGCCACATAACAACTGTCCTACTGATTACGCCAGATAACAACTGTCTTACTGATTACGCCAGATAACAACTGTCCTATTAAATACGCCAGATAACAACTGTCCTATTGATTACGCCAGATAACAACTGTCCTATTGAATACGCCAGATAACAACTGTCCTACTGATTACGCCT
>NW_013913292.1:0-228 GCF_000517525.1 Limulus polyphemus | reverse complement strand
GTGGTGTATATATATATATATATATATATATGAGAAACTTTTCCACTTGCAAACTGACGATTAGAAGCAAGTCTACTCATCTGAATAAAAGAATAACTGTATGTATACACCTGGAAAAAAGTTAAGCACCCCCAAATATTTTTCAGGATTGCTTATTGAAAATAAGGTTTAATTTTCATGATGTTGAGCAATGTTCATAACTTCAAACATAATTAAAAGGATGTGAGC
>NW_013913291.1:0-227 GCF_000517525.1 Limulus polyphemus | reverse complement strand
CATTAATGTGTACTGTCAGTAGAAAACACAAGATTTAACAATAATGTGTCCTGTCAATAAGAAGACACAAGATTTAACGATACTGTGTACTGTCAATAAGAAGGCAAAATATTTAACAATACTGTGTACTGTCAATAAGAAGACACAAGATTTAACGATACTGTGTACTGTCAATAAGAAGGAGCAAGATTTAACGATACTGTGTACTGTCAATAAGAAGACACAAG
>NW_013913290.1:0-227 GCF_000517525.1 Limulus polyphemus | reverse complement strand
CACAGTATAGTTAAATCTTGTGTCTTCTTATTGACAGTACACAATATCGTTAAATCTTGTGTCTTCTTATTGACAGTACACAGTATCGTTAAATCTTGTGTCTTTTTATTGATAGTACACAGTATTGCTAAATCGTGTGTCTTTATATTGGCAGTACACAGTTTTGTTAAATATTGTGTCTTCTTATTGACAGTACACAGTATCGTTAAATCTTGTGCCTTCTTTTT
>NW_013913289.1:0-228 GCF_000517525.1 Limulus polyphemus | reverse complement strand
CCTTGTTCCATCCCACAAAGATTGGTTGAGATTAGCTTGGCGACCTAGTAGTTAGATAATCGACATAGAAACACACAGATTTTTTGTACTTGATATATATATATATAAAGACTACTCGCCTCCTTGGACGTCGAATCATTATTTACCAATGTGCCAGTCCAGGATACGATAGACATAATCTGTGACAACGTTTACAGACACCCGACCATGTCTCCACCCAAAATACCT
>NW_013913288.1:0-228 GCF_000517525.1 Limulus polyphemus | reverse complement strand
ATTCAAGCCGTCTCCAGCCATTATTAGTCTCAAAGTGGGTTCCTCGTCACCGAAATTATAGAAGAATGTTATAGACAAAGAAACTATGTTATTAACTAGCTGTTCGGACTGATTATCCTTAAGGAAGACTGGTAAAGACAGAAACTATGTTATTAACTAGCTGTTAGGACTGATTATCCTTAAGGAAGACTGGTAAAGACAGAAACTATGTTATTAACTAGCTGTTAG
>NW_013913287.1:0-228 GCF_000517525.1 Limulus polyphemus | reverse complement strand
TGTCTTTTGCCGCCAAAAATAAGTCCTATACAATCTGCACATCCTTCAGTAGGCCTGTGACATTTCCTGATTGGCTTAAGGACATGCCAATCGGTGATTCCCTTACCGGCCTACGTTGATCTGACTCATTTTATAATCTGCACTGTTTCCTATAAATCATTTTCCAGACAGTTCTGCTATGATTAGTGTCTGGCGAAAAGCTTCAGCAGATATTTCCTTTGCAACATC
>NW_013913286.1:0-227 GCF_000517525.1 Limulus polyphemus | reverse complement strand
CGAAATATGTGTCAGTAACCATCTTTAAAGCTTACAGAAATATCCGAAACAATGTCAGTAACTATCTTTAAAGCTTACAGAAATATCCGAAATATGTGTCAGTAACCATCTTTAAAACTTACAGAAACATCCGAAACAATGTCAGTAACCATCTTTAAAGCTTACAGAAATATCCGAAACAATGTCAGTAACCATCTTTAAAACTTACAGAAATATCCGAAACATGT
>NW_013913285.1:0-232 GCF_000517525.1 Limulus polyphemus | reverse complement strand
TACCCGCAGACTGCGAGTCGAGCTCCTTAACCACCTGGCCATGCCGGGCCAACTCACATTTAAAAAAATCTACTTGTTAGACGTTTAAGTTATTTATTTCAGTAAATGTACTCCACCCCCCCCCCCCCAAAAAAAAAGTTTCAAAAATGTATTCTATTTTTTTTTTCGTATTTTGTGACAACGTGAAAATAATACAGAAATATTAATCTGGTAAAATTATTTTTATAAATCT
>NW_013913284.1:0-360 GCF_000517525.1 Limulus polyphemus | reverse complement strand
CATACTACTATGACCAGATGTACTATATTAAACAAGTCCATAATACATATTACTATGACCAAATGTACTGTATTAAACAACAAGTCCATAATACATATTACTATGACCAGATGTACTGTATTAAACAACAAAGTCCATAATACATATCACTATGACCAAATGTACTGTATTAAACAACAAGTCCATAATACATATTACCATGACCAGATGTACTATATTAAACAACAAGTCCATAATACATATTACCATGACCAGATATACTATATTAAACAAGTCCATGACCAGATGTACTATATTAAACAACAAGTCCATAATACATATTACCATGACCAGATGTACTGTATTAAGCAACAAGTCCAT
>NW_013913283.1:0-228 GCF_000517525.1 Limulus polyphemus | reverse complement strand
GTTGTATTCATAACCTACATCTCGGTTACTAAACTTGAACTTGAATCCTGTCACTAGATATATCGTCCTCTCTCGTCCATTGTATTCATAACCTACGTCTCGGTTACTAATCTTGAATCCTGTCACTAGATACATCGTCCTCTCTCGTCCGTTGTATTCATAACCTACATCTCGGTTACTAAACTTGATCTTGTATCCTGTCACTAGATATACCGTCCTCTCTCGTCC
>NW_013913282.1:0-228 GCF_000517525.1 Limulus polyphemus | reverse complement strand
CATGGTGATTTCTACAGTAACATAGTAGAACGGTAGACATAGTGATTTGTACAGTAACATAGTAGAACGGTAGACATAGTAGAACAGTAGACATAGTGATTTCTACAGTAACATAGTAGAACAGTAGACATAGTGCTTTGTACAGTACATAGTAGAACAGTAGACATAGTGATTTGTACAGTAACATAGTAGAACAGTGGACATGGTGATTTGTACAGTAACATAGTA
>NW_013913281.1:0-228 GCF_000517525.1 Limulus polyphemus | reverse complement strand
ATTAAACTGATTTCCACAAAAGGTATTAGGTAGGTCCAATCTGTAATGGAGGGAACGGCAGGATAAATCATAAACAATTGAGTCAAGCGCGGTAGTAAATAAAGTGCGTGAATCGTTCGATGTGAATTATAGCGTGTGTTTAAGTTAAAGGGACTGTGGAAATTAAGTGTATTGCAAAGTTGTATTGAAAAATAATAAACTAGTTTCATTTAAGAAAGGACTTGTATC
>NW_013913280.1:0-228 GCF_000517525.1 Limulus polyphemus | reverse complement strand
CTTCCTAAACCACTAGAGAATCTGAGCTAAGAACGATAAATAGATTAGAAGTACACAATATTTCACTAGGATTAATCCAGAAACTGGGCTGACAGTAACAAAATGAGTTGAAACTATACTGTAATCTTCCTAAACCACTAGAGAATCTGAGCTAAGAACGATAAATAGATTAGAAGTACACAATATTTCACTAATTACACTATTTCATTAATCCAGAAACTGGGATGG
>NW_013913279.1:0-278 GCF_000517525.1 Limulus polyphemus | reverse complement strand
TTCAGTTTTTTATTTTCAATATAAGATATCCGTCTCACCCGGATTTAGTGTTAAAAAATTGATCCAGGGATTTTAAATGTCATTTTCATTTTCATGTTTATATGTTGATATTGTTTTCTTTTAATCAGCTGTTAGTTAAGCAAAGTAACAGGTATGGATGAAACACGAAAAACAAATCACGTTTTTTATTATTTTAAGATGTTTTATTTCCATAAATTTTCTAATCAGAACATTTGTGTAGGTTTCGTTCTTTCAAAAAATATAAATTACTTATTGAA
>NW_013913278.1:0-228 GCF_000517525.1 Limulus polyphemus | reverse complement strand
ACTCATGGGCTAACAACTTCCCCAATAGCAGCTTTTTGCCGTTATTATCGTACAACACTCGTGGGCTAACAACCTCCCCAATAGCAGTTTCTTGCCGTTACTCTCGTACGTACAACACTCGTGGGCTAACAACCTCCCCAATAGCAGCTTTCTGCCGTTATCATCGTACAACACTCGTGGGCTAACAACTTACCCAATAGCAGCTTTTTGCCGTTATTATCGTACAAC
>NW_013913277.1:0-227 GCF_000517525.1 Limulus polyphemus | reverse complement strand
GCTTGAGTCACAATCTGAGGGTTGCGGGTTCGAATCCCTGTCGCACCAAACATGCTCGGCCTTTCAGCCGTGAAGACTTTATTATGTTACGGTCAATCCCACTATTCGTTGGTAAAGAGTAGCCCAAGAGTTGGCGGTGAGTGGTGATAACTAGCTGCCTTCCCTATAGTATTTCACTACTAAATTAGGGACGGCTAGCGCAGATAGCCCTCGTGTAGCTTTGCGCG
>NW_013913276.1:0-227 GCF_000517525.1 Limulus polyphemus | reverse complement strand
AGTGGATCTGTTAACAGGATGCCCACCTTATGAAGAGTTGCCTGAAAGTGTGTCAGAGTTTGTGAAAGTGTTATTGGAAATGATGGATGATATTCACCATCAAGTGCGTTCAAACTTGAAAATGTCTGCTGATTCAATGAAGTTAACTTATGATAAGAGATCTACTGAAGTCAGCTTTGAACCAGGAGACAAGGTGTGGTTGTATAATCCCAGGAATAGTGTTATGT
>NW_013913275.1:0-226 GCF_000517525.1 Limulus polyphemus | reverse complement strand
GTTTCGTTAAAATTGGGCCACGGGTTACCGAGCCCCGTTTTTCGGGTCACTTTTCGTACATTCCATTATTATAAAACTTCGTTTATACAACAATACATGCACAACAGAAATTAAATAATGAGATGAAAATGTGTTATAACGGCCCGTAGAAAGAACAACAATAAGATGGACCTATAATATTATTGACTACTTGCAAATAGTAACTATGGGGACGAGGTAATAAAAA
>NW_013913274.1:0-227 GCF_000517525.1 Limulus polyphemus | reverse complement strand
GGATTCGAACCCGCGACCCTCAGATTGTGAGTCGAGCGCCTTATCCACCTGGACATGCCAGGCTTAGTAAGTCGAATAAAATGGACAAAGAGAATAACTTTAATAGAAATGGAGAAATTTAGTAAGTCGAATAAAATGGACAAAGAGAATAACTTTAATAGAAATGGAGAAATTTAGTAAGTTGAATAAAATGGACAAAGAGAATAACTTTAATAGAAATGGAGAAA
>NW_013913273.1:0-228 GCF_000517525.1 Limulus polyphemus | reverse complement strand
CGTACCTATTTCTAGTAAGAACTTGAACATTCGACAAAGTACATGATAGTTCTAGAAACGTTGCGTCATAGTAGTCACGTGACTCGCTGACGCAACACTATCTATACACACATTCCCTTCTTTTATATACCAGCCTACCCTATATTTAGTAAGAACTAGAACATTCGCCAAAATACAGGATAATTCTAGAAGGTAGAGAGCGTGAGAATCACATGATCTCGATGACGC
>NW_013913272.1:0-228 GCF_000517525.1 Limulus polyphemus | reverse complement strand
TTCTTACTGACAGGTACACAGTATCGTAAAATCTTGTGTCTTCTTAATGAAAGTACATAGTATTGTTATATCTTGTGTCTTCTTATTGACAGTACACAGTATCGTTAAATCTTGTGTCTTCTTATTGACAGTACACAGTATCGTTAAAGTCTTGTGTCTTCTTATTGACAGTACACAGTATCGTTAAATCTTGTGTTTTCTTATCGACAGTACACAGTATTGTTAAAT
>NW_013913271.1:0-228 GCF_000517525.1 Limulus polyphemus | reverse complement strand
TAATGGTTAGATGAATAATGTTTCTCATAAAATGGTAAGAATGTTTGGTATTGGCTAATGGTGAGATGAACAATGTTTGGCATTGGCTAATGTTTAGATGAAAAATGTTTGGTATTGGCTAATGGTTCAATAAACAATGTTTGGTATTGACTAATGATTAGACAAACAATGTTTGTTACTGGCTAATGGTTAGATGAACAATGTTTGGTATTGGCTAATGGTTAGATG
>NW_013913270.1:0-329 GCF_000517525.1 Limulus polyphemus | reverse complement strand
AAAAAGAATAGTTTTTGGCTTTTCTTTGCATTTGAACGCTTGATACATAAAGAATTATTGAGTTGATAATGTGATTAATAATTAGTATATATTTGTTACTTTATAGATTTAATAGATATTTGTTGTTACTTTATTAACGTTTCTAAACTTATACTGTGAGCTAAAAACGGTTGCTGCTGTGATTTTTGCTTGTTTATGAATTCGTTGAGAGAGAAAGGGAGACCGGCGAGAGGTTTGTTTTTAGGAAAAAACGTTGGTGATATAACAGAAAATAGCTTAATTCAGAAACTGAGTATACTTATAAGATTTCATGGCAACCCCCCTCCCTC
>NW_013913269.1:0-229 GCF_000517525.1 Limulus polyphemus | reverse complement strand
GAACGAGAAGAGAAATTACAACAGTTGTTAGAGGAAAAAAAAAGAAACAAGAAGAACGAGAAAAGAAACAAGAAGAGAGACAACGACAGTTGCAAGAAAACCTGCAACAATGGCAGCTCGAACAACACAATAAACAAGAAGAGAAATTACATCAGTTGTTAGAGGAACAAGAAGAGAGACAACAGCAGTTGCAAGAAAACCTGCAACAATGGCAGCTCGAACAAAAAAT
>NW_013913268.1:0-230 GCF_000517525.1 Limulus polyphemus | reverse complement strand
TATGAATTTGTAACATGAATCATTGATGGATTAAACTTGGAGACGATATGAATTTGTAACATGAATCATTGATGGATTAAACTTGGAGACGATATGAATTTGTAACATGAATCATTGATGGATTAAACTTGGAGACGATATGAATTTGTAACATGAATCATTGATGGACTAAACCTGGAGACAATATGAATTTGTAACATGAATCATTGATGGACTAAACTTGGAGACGA
>NW_013913267.1:0-227 GCF_000517525.1 Limulus polyphemus | reverse complement strand
TATATAGTCAAAAACTGGACTCCAATTACATAAAATTAACAAAATAATAATAATAAATATATAGTCAAGAACTGGACTCTAATTACATAAAACTAACAAAATAATAATAATAAATATATATAGTCAAAAACTGGACTCCAATTACATAAAATTAACAAAATAATAATAATAAATATATAGTCAAGAACTGGACTCCAGTTACATAAAATTAACAAAATAATAATAAA
>NW_013913266.1:0-228 GCF_000517525.1 Limulus polyphemus | reverse complement strand
TCCTTCAATCGGTTATTTCTTAAACCTTTAAACGGAATTATCGTATTGTACATCTTTAAATGAAATGGCAAACAAATCCTTCAATCGGTTATTTCTTAAACCTTTAAACGGAATTATCGTATTGTATATCTTTAAATAAAATGGCAAACAAATCCTTCAATCGGTTATTTCTTTAACCTTTAAACGGAATTATCGTATTGTATATCTTTAAATGAAATGGCAAACAAA
>NW_013913265.1:0-229 GCF_000517525.1 Limulus polyphemus | reverse complement strand
AGTACACTAGTTTTGTTAAATCTTGTGTCTTCTTATTGAAAGACACAGTATTGTTAAATCTTTTGTCTTCTTATTGACAGTACACAGTATAGTTAAATCTTGTGTCTTCTTTTTGATAGTACACAGTATCTTTAAATCTTGTGTCTTCTTATTGACAGTACACAGTATCGTTAAATCTTGTGCCTTCTTTTTTGACAGTACACAGTATTGCTAAATCGTGTGTCTTCTT
>NW_013913264.1:0-229 GCF_000517525.1 Limulus polyphemus | reverse complement strand
ATTTTACGAAACTGTGTACTGTCAATAAGAAGACACAAGATTTAACGATACTGTGTACTGTCAATAAGAAGACGCAAGATTTATAAATACTGTGTACTATCAATAAGAACACACAAGATTTAACGATAATGTGTACTCGCTGTAAGAAAACACAAGATTTAACAATAATGTGTCCTGTCAATAAGAGGACACAAGATTTAACGATACTGTGTACTGTCAATAAGAATAC
>NW_013913263.1:0-229 GCF_000517525.1 Limulus polyphemus | reverse complement strand
AGTGTATAACCTTGGTGATTTTGATGAAAAATTAATTTATATGAAATATGCAAAAACGTGCGTATTTTTAGGTAAATTTAAGTATTACATCTCCGATTATCTTTATTTCCTAAAAAAGATCAATAATAAAGCATTAGTACTTTAAGGAAAGTTACTATATTGCTAAAAACGCTCCAGAAAGAATAAATATTGTCACTAAGAATAAAACCGCACTGATAGATAGACAAAA
>NW_013913262.1:0-229 GCF_000517525.1 Limulus polyphemus | reverse complement strand
TCTATACAATATTATTTTATACTTTTCAAAATCTCACCGTACCTTATTTATCCATATAATGTTATTTTATACTTTTCAAAGTCTCACCGTACCTTATTTATCTATACAATATTATTTTATACTTTTCAAAGTCTCACCGTACCTTATTTATCCATATAATGTTATTTTATACTTTTTAAAGCGTCACCGTACGTTATTTATCCATATACAATATTATTTTATACTTTTC
>NW_013913261.1:0-225 GCF_000517525.1 Limulus polyphemus | reverse complement strand
TATGGATATTGGCTGGTAGGCTTTCATTATATAGGCATAGTGGCTGGTAGGTCTTTTAATATAGATGGATGGTAACTGGTAGGTCTTTTAATACAGATGGATAGTGGCTGGTAGGTCTTTTAATACAGATGGATAGTGGCTGGTAGGTCTTTTAATACAGATGGATAGTGGCTGGTCGGTGTTTTATTATACTTGGATAGTGACTGGTAGGAGTTTTAATACAGA
>NW_013913260.1:0-229 GCF_000517525.1 Limulus polyphemus | reverse complement strand
CAACAGTTTTAAACATGAAGACTGTACAAAGATTAATGGCAATAGTTTTAAACATGAAGACTGTATAAAGATTAATTACAATTGTTTTAAACATGAAGACTGTATAAAGATTAATGGCAACAGTTTTAGACATGAAGACTGTATAAAGATTAATGGCAATTGTTTTAAACATGAAGACTGTATAAAGATTAATGCCAATAGTTTTAAACATGAAGACTGTATAAAGATT
>NW_013913259.1:0-254 GCF_000517525.1 Limulus polyphemus | reverse complement strand
AAAGTAATAAATTTATCTATAAATAGACTCACGATATTATATTTATACAAAGTAATAAATTTATCTATAAATAGACTCACGATATTATATATATACAAAGTAATAAATTTATCTATAAATAGACTCACGATATTATGTTTATACAAAGTAAAAAATTTATCTATAAAAAGACTCACGATATTATGTATATACAAATTAATAAATTTATCTATAAATAGACTTACGATATTATGTATATACAAAGTAATAAATTT
>NW_013913258.1:0-229 GCF_000517525.1 Limulus polyphemus | reverse complement strand
GTCTTGGACCGGCTATCGTTCCCAGGGACGTGAATGTTTAGGTTGGCACTACGAAAGGCAGAGCTATTCCATGGTCGACGACATTCGCACATTGCTTCACTAGTCATCTAGACAGTCTCTTTCATCCTACGATTACAGTACCGATACCATGTTCGACGAAAATTTCTAGTACCAGTTCCCATATTTTCAACATTTTTACCACAATAGAGAAGAAACAGTTTTTGAAGAA
>NW_013913257.1:0-229 GCF_000517525.1 Limulus polyphemus | reverse complement strand
CGAATTACAGATTAGGGGAAGAAGGCGCTAGAAAGTTCCATAGAGAATCGCGAATTACAGATTAGGGGAAGAAGGCACTAGAAAGTTCCATATAGAATAGCAAGTTACAGATTAGGGGAAGAAGGCGCTAGAAAGTTCCACAGAGACTACCGAACTACAGATTAAGGGAAGAAGGTAAGAGAAAGTCCCATAGAAACTCCTGAACTGCCGATTAGGGGAAGAAGACAAT
>NW_013913256.1:0-229 GCF_000517525.1 Limulus polyphemus | reverse complement strand
ACTGAATCATCATCAATAACAATGTTAATTATACATGAACTACCTCTGAATCATCATCACACGCATCACTAACAATGTTAATTATACATGAACTACCTCTGAATCATCATCACATGCATCACTAACAATGTTAATTATACATGAACTACTTGTGAATCATCATCACATGTATCACTAACAATGTTAATTATACATGAACTACCTCTGAATCATCATCACATGCATCACT
>NW_013913255.1:0-229 GCF_000517525.1 Limulus polyphemus | reverse complement strand
GGTGTGTTAGACACGTTTAGAGGATGAGTTTTGTGGTGTGTTAGACACGTTTAGAGGATGAGTATTGTGGTGTGTTAGACACGTTTAGTGGATGAGTATTGTTGTGTGTTAGACACGTTTAGAGGATGAGTATTGTGGTGTGTTAGACACGTTTAGTGGATGAGTATTGTTGTGTGTTAGACATGTTTAGAGGATGAGTATTGTTGTGTGTTAGACACGTTTAGAGGAT
>NW_013913254.1:0-229 GCF_000517525.1 Limulus polyphemus | reverse complement strand
AACATACATCAGACAGTACTATTATATTTATATAGAAGTAGTTACATAGACATACAACAGACAGTACTGTTATATTTATATAAAAGTAGTAGTTACATGGATACACAACAGACAGTACTGTTATATTTATATAGAAGTAGTTACATGAACATACATCAGACAGTACTATTATATTTATATAGAAGTAGTTACATAGACATACAACAGACAGTACTGTTATATTTATATA
>NW_013913253.1:0-353 GCF_000517525.1 Limulus polyphemus | reverse complement strand
GAATTTATAACCACCATATTCATCTTTAGCCTTACTTGGTACAACTACTCCATGAACACCTAGGTGTAACTAGTTTCCGAATTTATAACCATACTCATCTTGAGCCTTCCTTGGTACAACTACTCTATGAACACCTAGTTGTAACTATTGTTACCGAATTTATAACCACCACACTCATCTTTAACGTTATTTGGTACAACTACTCCATCAACACTTAGGTGTAACTCTAGTTACCGAATACATAACCACCATACTCATCTTTACCCTTACTTGGTACAACTACTTCATAGATACCTAGGTGTAACTATAGTTACCGATTAATATCCAACAAACTCATCTTTAGCCTTACTTGG
>NW_013913252.1:0-228 GCF_000517525.1 Limulus polyphemus | reverse complement strand
ATAGACAGTAAATGTAAAACAGTCTTATGGACCTACTGGATTATCGTCGATTTCTATCGTAATAATAAGAGTAATAGTAAAACAGTCTTATGGATTTACTGGATTATCGTCGATTTCTATCGTAGTAATAAGAGTAAATGTAAAACAGTCTAATGGACCTACTGGATTATCGTCGATTTTTACCGTAATAATAAGAGTAAATGTAAAACAGTCTTATGGACCTACTGG
>NW_013913251.1:0-228 GCF_000517525.1 Limulus polyphemus | reverse complement strand
GCTACACCAGGCCCTATCTAAGACAGGACAACTTCTGCATATCCCTGTCGTTACACCTGGCTCTATCTAAAACACAATAACTTCTGCATATCTCTGTCACTACACCTGGCCCCATATAAGACACAATAACTTCTGCGAATCTCTGTCACTACACCTGATCCTATCTAAGACACGTTAACTACTGCATATCCACTGTATAAGACACAATAACTACTGCATATCTCTGTC
>NW_013913250.1:0-229 GCF_000517525.1 Limulus polyphemus | reverse complement strand
ATAGATAAGATCAGATACGGAGAGGTATAGATAAGATCAGATACGGAGAGGTATAGATAAGATCAGATACGGAGAGGTATATATAAGATCAGATACGGAGAGGTATAGATAACATCAGATACAGAGTGGTATAGATAAGATCAGATACGGAGAGATATAGATAAGATCAGATATGGAGAGGTATAGATAACATCAGATATGGAGAGATATAGATAACATCAGATACGGA
>NW_013913249.1:0-229 GCF_000517525.1 Limulus polyphemus | reverse complement strand
TAACCACCATACTCATCTTTAGTCTTATCTTGGTACAACTACTCCATGAACACATAGGTGTAACTCTGGTTACCGAATTAATAAACCCGTTACTCATCTGTAGCGTTATTTGGTACAACAACTCCACGATTACCTAGGTGTAACTCTAGTTACCGAATTTATAACCACCATATTCATCTTTAGGCTTACTTGGTACAACTACTCCATGAATACTTAAGTGTAACTCTAG
>NW_013913248.1:0-229 GCF_000517525.1 Limulus polyphemus | reverse complement strand
AGTAATTCTGTATCCAGAGAAGAATGGGTGCAGAGTACAATCTGTTATAAGTGGGCTCATTATGAATGCACAGCAGGTGAAACTCGTGGTCCATATATTTGTGAAAATTGTGATTGTGACATAGACTAGAACTATAACCATTTTTGTTTTAAGTTTTTCAATCATGGAACAATGATTCTTATATGTTTCAATAACGTTTCAAGATTTATTTTATCGTGTAATCAATAGT
>NW_013913247.1:0-405 GCF_000517525.1 Limulus polyphemus | reverse complement strand
ATTGACAGTACACAGTTTTGTTAAATCTTGTCTCTTCTTATTGAAAGTACAAAGTATCGTTAAATCTTGTGTCTTCTTATTGACAGTACACAGTATCGTTAAATCTTGTGTCTTCTTATTGACAGTTCACAGTATCGTAAAATCTTGTGGAAGACACAAGTTGTACTTTCAATAAGTATCGTTAAATCTTGTGTCTTCTTATTGACAGTACACAGTATCGTTAAATCTTGTGTCTTCTTATTGACAGTACACAGTATCGTTAAATAGTGTGCCTTCTTATTGACAGTTCACAGTATTGTTAAATCGTATGTCCTCTTATTGACAGTACACAGTATTTTAAATCTTGTGTCTTATTATTGAAAGTACACAGTATCGTTAAATCTTGTGTCTTCTTATTGACAGGAC
>NW_013913246.1:0-229 GCF_000517525.1 Limulus polyphemus | reverse complement strand
CTATATATTACTATGGTGTCATTACAATATACATTATATACTACTCTATGTTACTATGGTGTCATTACAATATACATTATATGCTACTCTATGTTACTATGGTGTCATTACAATATACATTATATACTACTATATATTACTATGGTGTCATTAAAATATACATTATATACTACTCTATGTCACTATGGTGTCATTACAATATACATTATACACTACTTTATGTTACTAT
>NW_013913245.1:0-229 GCF_000517525.1 Limulus polyphemus | reverse complement strand
TCTAACTGTAAACTCCTGGAGTTAGCGACTTGTGGCTCCACTCGTCACGACAAATCCTCCCACAAATAAATAAGGTGAACAGGTTGGTTTTAATTGAAACTCCAACAATTAAACTCATCTGAGTGCTAACCTGTTTCAGAGTCACCTACGGCCAGTGGTGGGATTCAAATAATGTAACAACAGGTTCTCTCACTAGCAGCATCTAAAAAGATTAGATATTAAAAAAAGG
>NW_013913244.1:0-334 GCF_000517525.1 Limulus polyphemus | reverse complement strand
AAGATAACCTACACAGTTGACGTAAAACGATTTTCCCATGTGTGTTTCCCTATGTTTTCCACATACGTCAACTGTGTAGGTTATCTTGAGGTGATTAACTTGGGTGAAAACATAAGGAAACACACATGGGAAAATCGTTTACCCAAGTTAATCACCTAAAGTACCCCAATGCAGTACATAATCAAGATAACCTACAAAGCTGACGTACGTGGAAAACATAGGAAAACACACATGGGAAAAACGTTTACCCATGTTAATCATCTGAAGTACCCCAATGTAGTACATAATCAAGATAACCTACACAGCTGACGTACGTGGAAAACATAGGAAAATC
>NW_013913243.1:0-229 GCF_000517525.1 Limulus polyphemus | reverse complement strand
CCAAAGTATAGTGTATCTCTTCATTACTACACACAGTACTTGCTACTGAATAACATACCTCTACTGTGGTTCATATACACAAAGTATAATTTATATCTTTATATTACACACAGTACTTGCAACTGAACAACATACTTATACTGTGGTTCATATACACCAAAGTATAGTGTATCTCTTCATTATTATACACAGTATTTCCTACTAAATAACATACCTCTACTGTGGTTCA
>NW_013913242.1:0-523 GCF_000517525.1 Limulus polyphemus | reverse complement strand
AACAAGCCACAAGATTTAACGATAGTGTGTACTGTCAATAAGAAGACACAAGATTTAACAATACTGTGTACTGTCAAAAGAAGACACAAGATTTAACGATACTGTGTACTGTCAATAAGAAGACACAAGATTTAACAATACTGTGTACTGTCGATAAGAAGACACAATAAAAATGTTGTGTCTTCTTATTGACAGTACACAGTATCGTTAAATCTTGTGTCTTCTTATTGAGAGTACACAGTATTATTAAAAACGATACTGTGTACTGTCAATAAGAAGTCGTAAATCTTGTGTAGATTTAACGATACTGTGTACTGTCAATAAGAAGACACAAGATTTAACGATACTGTGTACTGTCAATAAGAAGACACAAGATTTAACGATACTGTGTACTGTCAATAAGAAGACACAAGATTTACGATACTGTGTACTGTCAATAAGAAGACACAAGATATAACGATACTGTGTACTGACAATAAGAAGACACAAGATTTAACGATACTGTGTACTGTCAATAATAAGA
>NW_013913241.1:0-229 GCF_000517525.1 Limulus polyphemus | reverse complement strand
TTCCAAACTGGTTGTCATAGTTAATTTACATAAAAACCTTAAACTAATCCTTCCAAACTGGTTGTCATAGTTGATTTACATAAAAACCTTAAACTGATCCTTCCAAACTGGTTGTCAAAGTTGATTTACATAAAAACCTTAAACTGATTATCAAAGTTGATTTACATAAAAACCTTAAACTGATCCTTCCAAACTGGTTGTCATAGTTAATTTACATAAAAACTTTAAA
>NW_013913240.1:0-229 GCF_000517525.1 Limulus polyphemus | reverse complement strand
ATGATGAACTCTCTCTCTCGATAGACGGCTCGATATTGCACCCTATGAGGAACACCAAAGATGAACCATAAAAGCTCCATCTGAATTAAAGAAAGGTCCTGACATCTATTTGTATGTTAGACTGTGCGAGTTGTCAATTACTATTGTAGCGCCAGAGGATGGTAAGTAATTAATTCATGAAACACGTCTGGATATGATCCTGATTGTTCTAGCGGGTTCTTTTGCCTAA
>NW_013913239.1:0-229 GCF_000517525.1 Limulus polyphemus | reverse complement strand
ATCTGTGTCTTCGGCTGCAGCTATCTGTTGTTGTAGATATCTGTGATATTAGCCACAGCTATCTGTTGTTGTAGATATCTGTGTTATCAGCCACAGCTATCTGTTGTTGTAGATATCTGTTATATCAGCCACAGCTATCTGTTGTTGTAGATATCTGTATTATCAGCAACAGCTATCTGTTGTTGGAGATATCTGAGATATCAGACACAGCTATCTGTTGTTGTAGATA
>NW_013913238.1:0-229 GCF_000517525.1 Limulus polyphemus | reverse complement strand
TTGGTTCTGGTGAATTAATAGTAGTTCAGTGTTAACTACTACTGGTTCTGGTGAATTAGCAGTGGTTCAGTGTTTACTGGTTCTGGTGAATTAGCAGTGGTTCAGTGTTTACTGGTTCTGGTGAATTAACAGTAGTTCAGTGTTAACTACTACTGGTTCTGATGAATTAACAGTAGTTCAGTGTTTACTGGTTTTGGTGAATTAACAGTAGTTCAGTGTTAACTACTAC
>NW_013913237.1:0-469 GCF_000517525.1 Limulus polyphemus | reverse complement strand
TAACTTCCATATCAATAAAGACAAAAATGAACGAGTTATATTGTAAATAAAGAACAGCTTTAAAAATAAGGTTATTCAAACAAAATCCCAGCATCTAATAGTCCATGACGTCGGTAGAATTTAATTTATAAGAAGACGTCATGGACTATTAGATGCTGGGTGAACTTTCTCTAATTATGAGTAAACACAATCCAAAATTTTTTTAGCTTTTCACGGGACATAATACTTTTCGTAAATGCTGTAATGTCTGACTTTTGAGTTTTCCGACGAAACAAGCACTACTCGACATTTTTCTATTAATTTTGTGTCAAAAATACACTTTTCTACATTTTCCAAAAAAATCATATTTTCACAGAAAAGCCAAGGCTATAGCCCATGTTTTTTTCCCAAATTTTGAAAAAATTTTTTTTCTTCATATTTCAACACAACGATGCCCTTGAAGCAAGACGTTCAAAATGGATATCCTTTC
>NW_013913236.1:0-292 GCF_000517525.1 Limulus polyphemus | reverse complement strand
TTTCATGACATGTATTACAAGAAACGATCTCTACTGTGATCATTGTTTCATGACATGTATTACAGGAAACGATCTCTACTGTGATCATTGTTTCATGACATGTATTACAAGAAACAATCTCTACTGTGATCATTGTTTCATTACATGTATTACAAGAAACAATATCTACTGTGATCATTGTTTCATGACATGTATTACAAGAAACGATCTCTACTGTGATCATTGTTTCATTGTATTACAAGAAACGATCTCTACCGTGATCATTGTTTCATTGTATTACAAGAAACAGTCT
>NW_013913235.1:0-229 GCF_000517525.1 Limulus polyphemus | reverse complement strand
TATGGGAAAACTCCATGAAGAAGGTGTTTGGGGTGCCTTACGAACTCTCCGATGATCATTGTTTCCAACGTGTGAACGTTGCTTCGTCTCTTCTGGAGCGTAATGCGCGTGAACCATTTTTAGATAGAATTGTCACCGGTGATGAAAAATGGATTCCCTATTCGAATATTGAACGCAAAAACAATGGTCAGTCCTAGACAAAAACCACTTCCGAACCCAAAACCTAGAC
>NW_013913234.1:0-229 GCF_000517525.1 Limulus polyphemus | reverse complement strand
TAACAATCAAACTCAGACATTTAACTCGTAAGATAAGTAAAACTTGTAACAATTAAACTCCGACATTTAACTCGTAAGATAAGTAAAACTGATAACAATCAAACTCTGACATTTAACTCGTAAGATAAGTAAAACTTGTAACAATTAAACTCCGACATTTAACTCGTAAGATAAGTAAAACTGATAACAATCAAACTCTGACATTTAACTCGTAAGATAAGTAAAACTG
>NW_013913233.1:0-314 GCF_000517525.1 Limulus polyphemus | reverse complement strand
AAAATGAAATGGTCTTTCCTTTTACTCCCGATCAACAATCAAATATCTTTTCTTGAATTATGAATAACACGAATGGATTGAAATACTTAATTAAATTATATTGTTGCGTCAGCGAGTCACATGACTACTGTGGCGCCCTCTTGTTTGTAGAACTATCCCGTATCTTGGCGAATGCTCTAGTATTTGCTAGATAGGGTAGGCTGGTATATAAAAGAGGGGAATGTAATGTGTGTGTAGATGGTGAGTAATTGAACTGCAGTCACAGGGTATTGTTGAAGTTAACGTTCGTTCGTTATAGTGTTTGTTTTAGCGCG
>NW_013913232.1:0-337 GCF_000517525.1 Limulus polyphemus | reverse complement strand
ACAGTGAGATAATTTCTTCAGTAATAAATAAAAACCACACAGAATATACAGACAACTTTCTTTGTTGTGTGAAGACAGTGATATTTTTTATGTATTACTGAAGAAATTTCCACATAGAACATACAGACCACATTCTTTGTTGTGTGAAGACAGTGATATAATTTCTTCAGTAATACATAAAAACCACATAGAACTTACAGACCACTTTCTTTGTTGTGTGAAGACAATGATATAATTTCTTCAGGAATACATAAAAACCACATAGAACATACAGACCACTTTCTTTGTTGTGTGAATACAGTGATATAATTTCTTCAGGAATACATAAAAACCACAC
>NW_013913231.1:0-368 GCF_000517525.1 Limulus polyphemus | reverse complement strand
TTATTATTATGATGTACATACAACACAATCTGATTAAAATTATTATTATGATGTACATACGACACAGTCTGATCAGAATTATTATTATGATGTACATACGACACAGTCTGATTAGAAATATTATTATGATGTACATACCAACAGTCTGATTAGAATTATTATTATGATGATGTACATACGACACAGTCTGATTAGAATTATTATTATGATGTACATACAACACAGTCTGATTACAATTATTATTATTATGATGTACATACGACACAGTCTGATTAGAATTATTATTATGATGATGTACATACAACACACTGATTACAATTATTATTATGATGTACATACAACACACTGATTACAATTATTATTATGAT
>NW_013913230.1:0-229 GCF_000517525.1 Limulus polyphemus | reverse complement strand
GAATAAACAGTAGAGCACTGACAAGTATCACTGATTTACTGAATAAACAGTAGAGCACTGACAAGCATCATTGTTTTAGTGAATAAACAGTAGAGCACTGACAAGTATCACTGATTTACTGAATAAACAGTAGAGCACTGACAAGCATCATTGTTTTAGTGAATAGTGGAGTACTGACAAGTATCACTGACTTATTCTTAATTCACACATAGTGTGAAAGCACAGGTAC